>NW_026899875.1:0-126377 GCF_033153095.1 Gastrolobium bilobum
TGATGCCAAAGTGGTTGTGAATTTTCTGCGGAAGAACATTTTTACTAGGTTTGGTGTGCCAAGAGCAATCATAAGTGATGGAGGCTCCCATTTTTGCAACAAGCAGTTTGAGAATTTGTTGGCCAAGTATGGTGTCAGGCATAAGGTTGCTACACCTTACCATCCGCAGACTAGTGGTCAAGTCGAGGTTTCCAACAGGGAACTGAAGCGCATTATGGAAAAGACTGTTAGCATTTCTCGGAAAGATTGGTCAAAAAGATTAGATGATGCACTATGGGCATATCGAACTGCATATAAAACTCCTATAGGGATGTCCCCTTATCAGCTGGTGTATGGGAAGGCTTGTCACTTACCTGTGGAGCTTGAACATAGAGCCTTTTGGGCTATCAAATTCCTGAACTTTGATACTACAGTAGCTCTTGAGAGGAGAAAATTTCAATTATTAGAGCTTGAGGAGCTTAGGAATTCTGCTTTTGAAAGTGCCAGGATATACAAGGAAAAGACAAAGAAATACCATGATAGCAGAATTGTACACAAGGAATTTGAGCCTGGTCAGAAAGTGTTGTTGTATAACTCTCGCCTGAAGCTGTTTCCAAGAAAGTTGAAATCCAGGTGGACAGGTGCTTTTGTGGTTAAAGAGGTGTTTCCCTATGGCACTGTTAAAATATCTCCTATGGATGAAGACAGACCTTTCAAGGTCAATGGCTCAAGGCTGAAGTTCTTCCGTGGAGGACCTGTGGTAAAGCACGCAGTGGCTTTGCGCCTAACATCCCTTCAGCCTTAAAGAGGTAACCGTCAGGCTCGGGACGTTAAACAAGCGTTAGCTGGGAGGCAACCCTCCAATGTAAAGTCTTAGTAAAAAAAATAAAATATCGTACCATAGGCCAGAAGGCCGAGTGGGTGCGCTATATCGCGCACAGGTCTGCGTGATACCGCGCAAAACCTGGAAAAATATATATATATATATATATATATATATATATATATAACTTGTGGGTCAAAAAGCCGCGCGTACGCGCGATGGAGCGCGGGAGTCCACGCGATGGAGCGTGGACGGAAAAGAAAAGAAAAACGCGCCCGTGCTTTTATTTCCCACCTTCCCACCACTTCCCCATTCCTAATTCAGTTTCCTAACCTTCCCACCCCCCCCCCCCCCCCCCCAAAGCCCTCATATCTTCCATTTCTTGATCTTCCCATACTTCTATTTAACACTCTTCCACACCACAACCATCTCCCTTCTCCCTTCCAATTCTCATCTTTAGTTCATCACCCACCATAGAACATCAACCATCACCATATTTCACTTCATCACTAATGGCACCACCAAAGGTTTTTATTTTCTTCTTCTTTCCTTGTTTTTTTCATTTGAATTTGTGTGTGGGTGTTAGTGTCTATGTATGCCTGACTACGTATGCCAAATTGACGATTTATGTGGTGGAGAGTATGAATGTATGTGAGGTGTTTGATAAAATGTGTGAATGAGTTTTGTGTGTTGATAGTGTGCAAGTATTGTGTGTGCATTGATCAATAGTGTGCATGTTTTGAATATGTATGTGAGGTGTTTGATAAAAGTTGTGAGTGATAATTGTGGAAGTGTGTGTTGTTTACAGAGAGTGATATTGGAAGTGGGAAACAAATTTGGTTTGGCTTAGGTGGTTGATATGTCTTTAATTAAATCTGGGAATTATCTGACTTTGGTATGGTTGTTTTTGAAAAGAGCTGACAATTTTGTCTGTATATCCCTTGTGTCGGAAATTCTTTGGTTTTCAGGACAGGAAATGCAAGAAAGTGGTTGATGGCTCCAAGAAGAGGAAGGGTCCTAACCGATTGGATACCGACAAATTTGTCACCATGGCTGCTCAAAAGAGGAGGACTATTGAGAGGAGAAAATGGGAATGTCTGGTTTCCTATGCTGAGGATGCATCTAGTGAGATAGTGAAGGAATTCTGTTCAAATGCAGAATTGGAAGATTTGTTTCTCAACAGGGTGTCCACGGTGAGAGGTGTAGAAGTGCCATTTGATAAATATACTATTGAATATACTATTTTGACTCAGTTCAATATGGCTTCTACTTGTGAGTACACCTCTTTGTACAATAGATTGCAGCCATCCCGAGATAGGACTTACCGAGCTGAAGTTCCTGATTTGCTTGAAATCATAAGAAAAGTTGTTATAAATCTAAGGTTTAGTTATTGCTGGGGACAACAATTTTCTAAATCTGGGAATGGGGAGCATTGACATGCATAGCTGTACAAGTGGAACTGCACTATATATCAGGGAGATATTTAACCCATTTTTTCTTTTTATTTTAGTTGTTGATTTTGCTGTTTTGAGTTAAAAAATCTTGGAAATATTCTGACAAGTCCCAGGTTTAGACATGTTTTCCCTAGTTAACTTGACTGATTTATTATTTGGAAACATGATCTTTATGAATTTCTGGCATGATATTGCATAGGCTTGAGTAGATTCATGATTGCTCGTTTGCCTGCATTTGTGTTTGAATGATTAATGATGCCTGATTTTCTTTTGAGAGTCTAGTTTGATACCATAGCTGGTGAGGTGTTGTGCTTAAACACTTATATTTCTTCTTGAGAGACCTCGCTGTGATAGTACTCTGGAGCTTGCTCTGTTTCTCTGTGATGCATGCATGTTTGAATTGATTAAGGCAGTTTGTTCTTGTAGCCATAGCCATATTGCTCACCTGTATTTGATTATCCATTGCTAGCCCCTTTGAGCCTGAGCCTGTTTGTTCATGATTTACCGGCTGATTGCGTAGCCATATCCAATTGTCTTACCTTGGTTGAGATTGAAATGTTAAAAATAATAAAGAAAAATGTAAGGGGAGCTCCACTAAGCTAAGTGATCCAAAAAAAAAAAATTAAAGAGAAGAAAAATTGTTCATAGCAATGAAAGGTGGTAAATAAAGGAATTGGTTCCCGAAATTCTGTGAGAGCTAGTGAAGCTAAATTTTGTTGAGATATGAGTGTGCTTCAAAAGTATGTATATCTGTGTGTTTCAATCTCAACTTATATGTTAGCTACTGTCCATAAATTCCTAACCCTGAGCCTGGCCAAGTTATATCCTTTGCAAGTCCTTCTGATCAAATTATGCATGTGTTATAGTTTCTTATCTTTGGGAATTTTGAGAATATGATCAAGTTTTTGTTGTGCTATTGTTGTGGTGGAATTGAGTGCTTGTTATTCCCCTAGACACTTGAGTGATGAGTGTTATATTATATCTGTGAGGGGTATTCAATTTAGATCTCTGACAATTTTCATGAGAATGAGGGTATTGTTGAGAGTTCAGTACATTGATTCAGGCATGCTTAGTATAGTGGTCTATGATTGCTTGTGTGATATTATTGCTGGATTGTTGCTTTTGTTGGTCTTCCTATGGTCTGATCTTGTCTATTGCTGGGGACAGCAATGTTTAAATCTGGGAATAATTTGATGTGCCTCTGGCATATATGGTTTTCCAAGACAAAAATATTAGATTTTAAGTCTATTTGTAGTTGTTTTTACACATAGTTATTTTATATTTTCATTTTTATTATCTCAGTTTTATTTCTCAATTTTTATTTATTTGTATATAGGTTTTAGCAAGAAAATGCAAAAAAAATCCAAAAAAGAGGAAAACTGATCGTGTCATGGGCCATTTTCCAGAGAAGCCACGTTATATCGCGTGGACCATCGCGTGGTACCACGTGGCCAACCCAGAATTTCCAGATCAGGCTATCATACATTGACCAGAGTGCCCACGCGATGGAGCGCGGGAAGTACGAAAGTTGCGAATTTATGAGGGTATTTTTGGAAAAGTGGAAGAAATGAGATAAATGTTATACTCCTTTGGTGTTTGGCGGCAGACACACATGGATGGAGGCTAGGTTTTGGAGAGTATTTCAGAGAGAATTCATTCTTCTTCATTTTTTTTTGGATCTAATTTCTGTTTTATGTTGGATTCCTGTATAGCTACCATGTCTATGGCTAGCTAAACTCCTTTGTTGTGGTTAGGGTCACAAGCCCTTGTGAACCCCTGATACAATGGATTGAGTTTTTATACTTTTATATATATCTTTTATATTTCGTTTCTACTCTGATCGTATTGATATCATTTTTATTAGAATTGATCAATCTAGTAGTTAATGATAATTTGGGGATTAGGGCCAACAAGAGGAATCTGCGGCTTTTAATCTAGAAAGGGGGTAGAACGATGGTATGAATGCGTTCTAGGGATAGACGTATTTTGTATTGCAGATGTTTAATTTATCGATCTCTATGCTTAATTTTATATAGAGCACCTCAAGGAATTAGGGCTCTATATGGGATTAAAGGGTTAATTCATCAAGGAATTGAGGGTTAACAATTGATATTTTATCTGATAAATTGTCTGATTATATTTATATATATTGGTATTTGAAATCAATCCGGCGTAAAAGGCGGGGATCATCGGTGAGTGTTCTCTAACTACAGCGTTTTCTCTCATATTCTCTAAACCTTTTTCCTGTGTTAATTCCAATTAATAGAAAATCAAAAATACTTTTTAAATTGCAATTCAATTTATACATAAATCCTGACATTCGTGTCAAAACGTCTTGAATCTTTTCATTTTAAAAGGATAGATTGAGAAGAAGAGAAACACGGTGTCGTGTCGGTGGGTAATTATTCATCTCTCAATCTCAATCTCAATTTTCACAGTTCAAACAAATATGAATGATCATTTTATATTCATTATCAATTTACTCTCCCTGTTAGATGATCGTGGGATACTATTGTTTATATTTCATGTTTTGCCCATGGTTACTTTAACGCTAGGGTTTCAGATACTGGGAAACTTTGCTGCTTTTATTTATTTATTTCCACCTTTGACGTTCTTTGTACTATTTTGTCTACTCCTTCGAATTAAGTTATTTTCCTATGTAGAAAAAAATTGAATCATGTGTTTCAAAGAAGCTCGGCTCCTATAATTTCATGGAAACTAAACATTTATTTTTGTTAAGATTTTGCTTTGAATTTGTATGGTTTTTGCATTTCTCTGTTGTATTTGGTTAAAGATTTGCCCTTAGATTTGTTGTGGATAAGATTCAATTCTTGGGTGCTCTGCTCATGGTTGTTCTCAGGGAATCTCCATTAGAGAGTTTGATATGCAAAAAGATTGAACAACTTGGCACCATTTGTCTCTCTAAGGAGCACACAAACATATCTATCTAGTTTACCAAGAAATAGTTAAGTAGTTACTCGGTCCTAGTTCTTCTTTGGAATTTTCATTTATTTTTGTAATGCTTTCATAGTATTTTTAGCCGATCTTTATTCTCTTGTCATATTTGGTTTTTATACTCGGTCATATTTAGTTTTAGCCGATCTTTATTTTTGTAGTTACATATCTATCTAGTCTTTTTATACTCAGTCATATTTGGTAAATTGGTAATGATGTGGGTGGTCAATTCCAAGACAGATGAGATAGGAACCACCTATTCTACTTAGGTTGTTGTGCAAGCCTTCTGCTCTTCTATATATAGTTTAAGCATAATTATTTTCCATATGTTTAAATAGTGAGTATCTGTACCCTTATCCCTATGTGAAGTATATGGGTTTTATTGTTGAAAGATAACTTAATTGTTTTGTACATGTACTTCGATTAATGAAAGATAACTTAATGTGAAGTATCTAATTGTTTTATTGTTGATTTGTTTTGTGATGCAGGAAATGGGTTTCAGTCTCTCTGATTAGTGTTGGATTGTTGTTACTTTGTCCAGAACATATTCACAATCTACAGCTCTTTAGTGTGTGCCATTTTTTTTATTAATGTAGTATTCATGCCAATTATCTATGTATGGGTGAGAAGAATTCAGTTTAATGTTTTAAGTTTACTATGTTATGGAATTTTTGGATCACTTTCATTAATGTAGTATACATAGTTAAGCTTTTTTGCAAAAGTTGTGTTTTGGCCAGTGCTCATAGTGGCCACTTTTGCAGCCATTATAATTTATAAGTAGTCAAGCAGTGATTTCTGTAGAAGAATTCATTAATTTTTTTATTAGAACATCGATCAATAATTTTTTTTATTAGTGATTTTGGAAGACTTATTACTACGGTATTGCCAAAAATTTCTGCTACTACTAATACAAAGGATCCACGACAAATAACACTCCTCATTTTTCTAAAAATAATTCTTATAAGTTCTGCTTTTTTGGCTTTTCAAAAAATCGAAAACCGATCCAATCCAAACCGAAAAAAATTGGATCAGAAAGGATCGGATTTGAAAAAAAACTCAAACCGATCGGATGATTAAATGATCAAACCGAAGGAATTGGATCGGATGGTTTTTTGCTTCAAAACCGATCCAATCCAGACTGTGAACACCCCTAACAATAAGTATATATTGTAACCTGTATAAAATTAACATGTCAATACACAATGCAAACCTGACTTAATAATTCATACACAACACTTTCCTCTGAGCCTTTTTTGAACTTTATATCAATACACAATTCTTCTATTCCAACACATACAATATTCAACTTGACCATGTACTAAAACCTAAGAGTGATAAGTTTTGAAGACTTAGGATCAGAAGCTTCGTCTTCATACACATGAATAATGATTTTAAGTGGGTGAACTTGAAATATTTCTCCATGGTCAAGGTTCTCCTTGACTTGAACCCTCCTTGGCTTTTTTTTCCGTCTCTGACCATCTTTTTCTTCATTAGGAGCATCATCTTCTAATTTGGAATTGTCCATAGTAAGTTCCTGATTAATAAAACCACATCATAGTGAGTCCCTAAATATTCTAATTTTTATGAAAATAACATAATTGTAATTCTATATTAAAATATTCAAATGCTAAAGCAATTCCAAAGCCATGAGGTACATGCATAGAAAGATTGCAAACAATGACATTAAAAAACTTAGGTTTTGTTTGGGAGTTGGTTTTAGGAGGGGAAGGAAAGGAAAGGGAGGGTTTTAGAAAACCCTTCCCTTGTTTGCGAGTTTAAAGAAATGAGGGAAAGGAATTGGAGATTTTTACTAAACCCTCCAAAACCCTCATTCTTCTTAAAAATAAAGTTCCCCCAATTTGGGGGATTTAAAGGAAAAAAATATTAAAAATTACTTATCTACCCTTAGCATTAAAATATGAAAACTACATAAGTGTGAATCATTTTTAAATGTGACATTATTAGAAAAGTCTCAAATACCGATAGAATTTATCGACGAAAAATATTTTGTCAAAAATAGTGATGAAATTTTTTATGAATATCATATACGTCGAAAAATTTCCGTCAAAACTAAACACAAAATTAGAGACGGAACTAGATTTTGCCATAATCACTAACATAAATTTTTTACAAAAAAAATTCAGACAAAACTATTGATAGAATCTAAATTCCGTTAAAACTTTCAATGAAAATTTTTTCGTCCAAAATTTTGACGAAACAAATTTCCATCGAAAAGTTTCGACTTAAAACAATTACGTCAAATTTTCTTACGGAAAACATTTCCATCAAAATTCTCCTCAAAAATTTTCGACGAAAAATATTTCCTTCAAAATTTGCGACTAAAAACATTTCTGTAAAATATTATGGCAGAAAATTTTTTTGTCAAAATTTTTTATGGGATCTAAATTTCGTCAAAATATTTCACAAAAAAATATATTCATCAAAAATTTTGAAGAAAAATATTTCCATCAAAATTTTCAACGCAACACATTTTCATCGAAAATTTTTTACGGAAAAAATTTTCATCAAAATTCTTTACAGAATTTAAATTTTGTCGAAAGTTTTTGACAGAAACATTTTCGTTAAACTTTTTGACAACAAAAAGTTCTATCGAAAATTTTTGACAAAAAATATTTTCGTTATGTTTTTTGATAAAACACATTTCCATCAAAATTTTCAACAGAACACATTTTTCTCAAAAATATTTGACAGAAAATATTTTCGTAAAAAAATTTGACGAACAATATTTCGATAAAAAAAATTTGACGGAAAAAATATTCTGTCAATATTCGTTACAGAATCTAAATTTCGACGAAAGTTTCGAATGAAATATTTTCCTTAAAATTTTTAACAAAACATTTTTCATTGAAATTTTTGTCAGAACACATTTCCATCAAAATTTTGAACGGAAAGCATTCCGTCAAAAGTTTTGACGAAATTCTTTTTTCGTTTAAAACATTTGATGGAGATAATCATTTTCATCAAAACTTTTGACGAAAACTAAATTTCGTCGAAAAGTTTGATAAAAAATTTATTTTTGTGAAAATTTTTATCAGAGAAAAAATTTTCGTCGCTTTTTGACGAAAAGTATTCTGACGAAAAAATAATTTTGTGACGAAATTTTCGTCGTTTGCAAAGCAGAAATTTCGTCGAAAATATGATCTTTTTTAGTATTGTAAAAAGTACATAAATAATTTTGTTAGAAATTTTAAGTTTAATTTAATTTGTAAAATATAATAATTATATTTATTTTAAAAATGGAATAAAATGGTAAAATTATCTCATTAACTCTCTATTTTTCTTCCTTACCATTTTTTTAACTTCCAAACAAGGGAAGGGAATACCCTTCAATTTTCTTCCCTTCCTTCCCCTCCCTCCTTGGATCCCCTTCCTTCCCTTCCCTTCCAAACTTCCAAACAAAGCCTTAGTGGTGCATGAGTAATTCTTTTTAGTGCTGTTATTATCCCTTTGTTTTTGTTGTTACCTATAGAATATAGATGGCTGTGGAGGATGAGAATTGGTAAAACGTAATGTACTATATGTACTAAATGGATTGAAATTTTGCACAAGCCTGATTTCTTTTTATGCAAGGTAGTTTATTGGACTAGCGAACAAATAAGTGAAAGGCATCATTTTATGAGAGTTTCTTCTATTATTAAAGTGCTCAGATAAATCTTTTTTAGTTATTGTACACTGAGATGGTTGAAGATCCTACAAAGAAGTAACATTTAATTCTCAAACTTGATGAGTTAGGACCAATAAACAAAGAAGGAATAGTTATTTCTTTCCTTCAAGTTTAATTATTAATTTTCCTTTGTTACTGTTCAATAATTAGTCATATTATGCTCTCAAATAGGAAAATCTATAATCGAGGCTGATTGTCTGTGTTTTATAAAGAAAATTTATAGCAGGCTAATTGTTCTTATCATTAACAGTAAAGTTTAAGAAATTAGTTTATATTTATTATTAACGTTAACACTTCTCTATTTAATTTCTTACTGTTTAAACATAAAAACAAAATATAGTTTAAAGAAGTCATGTAAAATTCTTTATAATAATTAAATTATAGAGGATGTTACACTTTGTATGTTAATTTTTCGAAATCTCTATAAATTAAAGGTCATTAAATTTATTTTCAAACCATGATAACTTGCTGATTATTTTTCATTTTGTTTCCTATTTATACGAAAAAGTACTGACATGTAAATAATTATTTTCAAAAATTGACATTTAATTAACCTTATCATTTTGAATTAAATATATAAAATCAATTACAGATAGTGCTTCTAGGGAAAATCCGGGGAATCGTTGCTTGTGGTGGGGAGCTACAAGACTCAATCTAGGGATTGATTAATTTCAAAGGTTTCGACAAAAAATGAATTTTGTCAAAAAGTTAACAAATATAATTTTGTATATGATTTATTTTTTATAAAGATTTTTGACGGAATTCATTTTCCATCGAAATTTTTCTACGGAATCTAATTTCCATTGAAAAGTTCATAAATATAATTTCTTTTTGAATTTATTTTATGATAAGGGTTTTCGACAAAATTTATTTTTCGTCGAAAAATTCAAAAATATATTTTCTTTTTTGATTTAATTTTTATAAGGATTTTCAACGGAATTCAATTTTCGTTGAAAATTTTCGACGGAATCTGATTTCATCAAAAAAATCATTAACATAATTTCTTTTTTGATTTACTTTTTTACAACATTTTTGACGAAATTCATTTTTCGTCGAAAATTTTTGACGAAATTTGATTTCCGTTGAAAAGTTCATAATTAGAATTCCTTTTTTGATTTATTTTTTATAATGGTTTTCGACGGAAATCATTTTTCGTAGAAAATTTTCGACGGAATTTGATTTCCGTCGAAAAGTTCATGATTCTAATTTCTTATTTGATTTAATTTTTATAATGGTTTTCGACGGACTTCGTTTTTCGTCGAAAATTTTCGATGAAATTTGATTTCCGTTGAAAAGTTCATGATTCTAATTTCTTATTTGATTTAATTTTTATAAGGGTTTTCGACGTAATTCCTTTTTCGTCGAAATTTTTTACGAAACTTGATTTCGGTCGAAAAGTTCATAATTCTAATTTCTGTTTTGATTTAATTTTTAAAGGGTTTTCGACGGAATTTGGTTTTCGTCAAAAAAATTTTACGAAATCTGATTTTCGTCAAAAAATTCATCATTATAATTTCTCTTGTGATTTATTTATTTATATCATTTTTGACGGAATTCCTTTTTCGTCAAAAATTTTCGACGGAACTTGATTTCTGTCAAAAAGTTCGTAATTCTAATTTCTCTTTTGATTTAATTTTTGTAAGGGTTTTCGACGGAATTTGTTTTCCATCGAAAATTTTCGATGGAATCTGATTTCCGTCGAAAAATTCATAAATATAATTTTTTTGGTGATTTATTTTTTTATAACATTTTTTACGGAATTCAATTTCCTTCAAATATTTTTGACGAAATTTGATTTCCGAAAGTTCATAATTATAATTTCTTTTTTGATTTAATTTATATAAGGGTTTTCGACGAAATTCATTTTTCGTCAAAAAACTTTGACGGAATCTGATTTTCGTCGAAATTTCATAAATATAGTTTCTTTTATGATTTATTTTTTCATAATATTTTCGACGGAATTCATGTTCAGTCGGTAATTTTCGACATAATCTATTTTTCGTCAAAAATTTTGGCCAGAATACATTTTTCGTCAAAATTCCCGTGGTTAATTTTGACGGAATTTTTTTCGTCGAAAAATGAGACTTTTCTAATAATGTACTTGTTAATGAAATTATTCATATGCTCAGAAGTTCAAAAGTCCAATAGCCAAGAGAGTGTTGAATAATGGTTTCTACTTTCTAGGAATCGAGTTAGTAATTTTATCTACGGAAACAATGGATAAAGACAACTGGCAAGGGGTAGTTCGGGTGGAAAGTGCAAATCAGAAATGTATATGTGAACAAGAAGGGGATAGAGTAAACTCAGGATTCTAAAGATTAACTTGTGCATAATAAATTAACTATGTATTCCGTTATAAAATACTGTTCAAGTCGTGATATGTTGTGTTCCATATTTTGTAACATTTTTCGATACTCAAATGTGCATTGAAAAGATTCAAAGATTGTGTTGTATTGCATTTTTAATTCCACCTATTAGATAATATAAATATTTGAAATATCTTATATTTCTTTGCAAATTTAATAAATATTATAAATTTAACTTTATTTTTTTATTAAATTATTAAATATTAAGTATATTATACACTATATATAGGGGTGATAAACGAACCAAAGGCTTTTGGCTCGGCTCGTGAAGGCTTGAGCTTACATGTCTAAAATTGGTTGTTAGAACCAGGCTTGGACTTGTATAAAAGCTCGTTTAATAAAAAGGCCTCAGGTCCCGATTCAAAAGTTCGGCCTTAGATCCTCTCGGGCTGTCATAGTATATTAATTTTTATTTTTATTATATTTTTTATACTACTTTTAGTAGCCCTCTCTCTCTCATCAATCTATTTTATCCCATTTTATTGGTTAAACAGACTTTTTGAAGATTTTGTTTTATATTATGCTATTTAAATGTACATTGAATTTATGAATATTTATGGAATTACTTGTACGGTTGATTGTATATTCTATTTGGATAAATTTTGTTATCTTATTTTTTTTAAACAGGTTAACCAGTTAACTAAGCTTTTACTTTTTGTAAATAAGTCAGGCCATAGGTTGATAATTATATTTATAACAGGTAACATGTTTGGGTCAGGCTGACACATTTAAACACAGGCTTAGTCTTTCAAGATCAAAGTTCGACTTGACTCGACCCGTTAAAACTCCTAACTATATAAATTAAAAATATTATTTAATGTCAAAACATATTCTAACATATTTAAATTTGATATTTTAAAAATTAACGTATCAATATCGTATCGTATCTGATTTCTACTCCGTAGGCATATATTGT
This sequence comes from Gastrolobium bilobum, assembly GCF_033153095.1. NCBI lineage: Eukaryota > Viridiplantae > Streptophyta > Magnoliopsida > Fabales > Fabaceae > Gastrolobium > Gastrolobium bilobum. The sequence goes on from NW_026899875.1 coordinate 12,179, forward strand.
TTCGGCCTTTTATCAAACCCAACGGCAATTGAGTGGAGTGTGAGACCATTTAGAGCAAACATTCTGCAAATCATGAGTGTAATGGTCATATCCAAGTGATCATGGGATGCAATCCCATTACCTAGGCTGGGGTACAATGTCCGGCGTACCGACTTGAATGCTTACAACTTCTCCAATCACGGTACCTGAGTGCCAAGTACTCCCAAAACTCATCTCGGTGGTCATCCAGGAGCTAACTCCGAAATAAAAAGAAATAAAAAAACATTGCGGTTTGCCTATTCGAAAGGTTCGGGGAGTGATATTCTTAAGAAAAAAATATCATATAATTATATTATTTAATCACAATTATTTATAGTGATGAGATAAAAAAGAGAAAAATATATAATTTTTAAATGAATGATTATATCCGCCATAGCCAAGCCAAGGCACCTGCTTGTTTTTTTTTACTTATTATAAAGCCGGCAAAACGGGCTCGGCTTGGTGGGCCAACCCGCCCCATCAGCTAAACGCGGCGGGGCGGGTAGAGTTTTTCAACCCATCTCAAAAGCGGGGCGGGCTCTTTTTTTGGCGGGTTGATGGCGGGCATAGGCGGGCCGAGGCGGGTCAGTGTAAAATAGGCTAGGGCTGGCGGGCCAACCCGCCAAACGGGGCGGCGCGGGCTGACTCTTTTTTTGGCGGGTTGATGGCGGGGGGGCGGGGCGCCCACTTTGCCACCTCTAACTTATTATATAATTAATTATAATTAACTAAGGAAAAAATTATAATTTGGCATCACCTAATTAAATAGAAAATCAAATATTCAATACAAAGTAACAACAAACCATCCGAGTGCAAACAAATAATAAAGAACATGTATAATATGGTTATTTTTATGTTTTGCCTTTTTTTATTTTTGATCTTGTATATTTGTTTTTCCTACTGCTTTATTGTAATCAGTTATGTTATTTATTTTTACTCTTATTATTTAAAAAAAGAAAGACTTCTAAACTTAATCACAAAAATGATTAGTTAACCTATTTCAAAACTTGGGCCCTTCTAAACCAAATAAACACATTTTAAAGTAGGAAAAAGGGTTTGTCCTTTTAAAGGACATGAGGTTGTATCCTTTTAATTTTTGACGCTATATCTTACTGATAAAACATAGTTATAATATGAAAAATAATTTTTTTTCACTATTTTCTCAGTTACTTCAACTGACTTGGAGAGAGAGAAAAAATAATTTTTCGTATTATAATTATGTCTTACCGGTAAGACATAATGTTAAAAACTAAAATGACACAATTTATGTCCTTTAAGAGGACAAACACTTAACCCTTGAAAGTAACAATCATGAAACCAAATGAATAACAGGATTATAATTATGGAATACGAAGGTACATTGAACTATTGTATTTTGGATTATTGCACACACAAAGAATAGTCAAAAACCTAATTCCAAAATGTGAGAATTTTTCATCGTGTTTATGGCTGTTGCAAACAAGTGCAATGTTCTCTAACGTGAGATATTAAAAATTTAAGGAATAAAGATAATGAAAGAGGAGACGAAGGACAACGCTTATCATACATATAATTATTATATTTGTGTGTTTTCATATCCTTAGGATAATGTTTGGTTCATTACTTATTATATTGTGGGAGGAAAGTGAAACTCTTATGTTTGAAATGTTTACCCAAAAAGTTAATGTATTTTTATATGTTTACTTTGATATATAATCAACGATAATTGTTCATTTGAATTTTCAATATCATGTGGCATTATTTAGTACATAATTTAGATAATTATATTAGAATTTATAGTAAATTATTTTCTGATAAATTTGTGACTAATTATCATACATATTTTGATATGTCAAAATTTTTGACACCACTTAAATTTTTGGATCGACTCCACCACTAGATTATAATCAAATAATATAGAAAATTACTTTTCTTGTGTTACATAAAAAAAATTATCTCCTACACTCATATTTTTCAAATGGGTCCCACAAGATTTTTTTTCTATAGGCTTCAATTTTTTTCTCTCTCATAATTATTGTTTGAGCATGACATAATACTTCTTTTATGCAACATAAGAGAAATATTACTCAATAATATAATCAAATAACCACTTTTTCAATTAGAAATATATTCCCTCTACTCTACACCGACTATAAAAAGGACAAGTTAGCGTTCCTTTTATTTTACTTTATAGAGGGAACAGAACAGGATTTCTTGCAAGACCTGCATTCTCTACTTCTGTTAAGTAGGTGATCTGTTACACCTGGAAACCACCACATTAATAATAAAAAGTACCCCCCAAATCTAACACTGACAACCCAACTCGCATCCCACCGACATCTTCTCCATAACGCAACGTTGCAAACGCGGAACGTGACAACATCGTTGTGCCAAGATTGTTATCTTGGTCTTATATCTTCCGGAGATGTATATCTCTGATTTTAATATATCTTATTTTAGTAAGATTATAAGTCATAATTATGATAATAAAAATAGAGAAGATGAAATTTGATTATAATTAATGGATATTCGTTAAACAGAAATTAGAAAATAATCATTTCAATTCTAATATAATTTTTATTACTAAGAAAATATAATTTGAATAAATTTTATATTCCATTCTTCTATTAATATTAATAATTATTATTAATATTTTTATTCTATATTTTACATTCTTTCTAAATTAAAACTATGTGTTTTTTCTATTATATATAAATATATATATATATTATAAAAAATATTAGTTATTTTAAATCACATAAATTTATATCATTTTAAGTTAAATTACTGTGTTTTGCTAATTTTTATCTTATCTCTCTTCTAAAAAATTAGGAGTAAAGAGATAAAAAAAGTACTGTGAAGGAGAAAGAAAGTAATATATAATAATTTCATTTAAAATGACATAAAATTATGTATTTTAAAATAATAAATATTTTTCTCGTATTTTATTAATCTATTAATACTCCATAAATAGTAAGTCTATAAACATAAATAATATTTTTATCGATATTAATAATATTTATAGAATATTTACCATATAATACGACAGGGAAGATCTATTACCATCTTTTCGTCTTGTAAAATTAAAACTTGAGTTCGATTCTAAAATAATTTATCAATGAAAAATATATTTACCTTGAAAGACATATAAACTTGAGTTTGAAAGATTCCTCAATATCATTTCATTGTATTTATTTATAATTTACAAAATTACAATCATTAATTATAAAAATTAAAAATTAAAAATCCTATTATTAAGAAAAATATGAATCAAATCCTCACTGGTTATATAATTCAAATCCACAAACAAAAAGAGATATACATATCTTCTTCTTTTTTATTGAAATCAATATTTTTTCTAACTTTACATGAAAATGAATCTTTCTTTATTTAAACTTTAAAAAAATAAAATAAATAATAATAGTAACTAACATTGAACGTTCTTCCGATCTGTATTCCCCATGAGACAACAAAACACAAACACAAATTCAATATTCTTCGCCATTCTTGTTTCTCCACAACCCTTTTTCATTCCCCTTCCCCTTCCCCCAACAATATAACACTTTCTCTCTTTCTCTCTTTCTCTCTCTCTCTTTCTGTTGCTTTTTTCTTTTTTCCTTTCTCATAATTCCCTCCTTTGCATCTCATAATCCCAACAACACTCATCTCCAACCGCCACCTCTCATTGGTTTGAGCGATGGCGCCCCGTCTCTTGTCCTGCTTCCGCAGCAAGGGCAGCCCCGGCAGCGACGCCGCCGTCGAGAGGCACGTGACGGCGGACCTGACGGCGGAAGAGCAGAAACGCGGGGGACCCGTGCTGGTGGAGATGTTCTCGTCGCAGGGATGCGCGACGTCGCTGGCGGCGGAGCTGGTGCTGTCAAGGCTGGGGAGGGGTGATTTTGAGCTGGAGGTGCCGGTGGTGGTGCTGGCATTCCACGTGGACTATTGGGATTACATGGGCTGGAAGGACCCATTTGGGTCGAGCCAATGGACCGTTAGGCAAAAGGCCTACGTTGAAGCCCTTGGGCTTGACACAATGTTCACGCCCCAGGTTGTGGTTCAGGGTAAGGCCCATTGTATTGGAAATGACGAGAATGCCCTCATCGATGCCATCACCAACGCTTCTAGATTCCCTGCTCCAACCTTCCAGGTTACCATTATTATTTTTTATTATTATTTTATTTTTTTTGTGCTTGCCCTTTTGTGTGGTTTAATCATTAGGAACATTTGTGGGAATCAATTATCTCATGTTAAAATTTAAAATATGTGAAAATTTTGTTAGGTTTTTATTAAAATTTGTGAATATTTATAAAGAGAAAGATATAAAATTTTCGACTGCACAAGAGAACGATAACTTTACCCTTTAGAGGATGTTTGGTATAAGTATTTTGATTGGAATAATGGGAAAGTGGGGTTGGGTTTATTTTTTTACCGTGTTTGATATCAGAAAACATAAGAAATTCCTAAGCAAATAATTTCCTCAGCATTTAAGTTTGTAACTACAGACTGTAAAAAAAAATCCCTCCCCTGCACATGATATTTTTTTTTCCCTTAAGTTCAGATTCTGATTTTTACGTTTTGGGACCAAAATGCCCTCTTGTTTCAAGAATGACATACAATATTTTCAAAAAATGATAGGGTAATTTGGAAAATTCAATTTACATTTCCATCAATATTTTACGATCAACCAAATATAGCATTAGTTAAATTAACCTAATTTTTTCGGCAATATTTTGAGCTATCAAACACCTTTTTGTTACTTTTTCGATAAAAATATTTTCCTACCATATTCCTATAAATCTTTTTTTTCCGATAAAAAAAATATCTCTAGTACCAAACGCAGTTAATGTGAGATTCTAATAATCAAGTTTCAAATTCACTCATCAATCATCATGTCCTATAAGTTTTATGGATCTAATGTAAAGTTAGCATTGGTAGCTAAGATAAAAGGGAATTTAAGCTTCAAATTACGGTGACGAAATCTCAATAAATTAAAATATTTTTTTATTCATTTCCAAGAACGTTTTCGGTAATATTTTTGTTTGTGTACATGTGCATGTGTGTGAGAGTTGAAATCTCTGTTAATGTTCTATTCTATAGATAGATCATATACTTTTAACAGAACTGAAACAATTACTTTAAGAGGAAATTTTTTAATTGAAGTTAATGAAGGGAAAAATTAATAGTGTTGTTCTATGCTCTCCGAGATCCCATTGTTTTACTAATATGGATGTCTATGCTTTACAGTTTACACCATTTTATGCTTTTTACTTTGATGAAGTTCGATTGTTAAAGCAGAAAGTTAGTAAACTGCTCTTAATTTCTATTATACCATAAAGTTAGATTTGGCAGGAAGGTTAGTTTCGCAGGAAGGTTAGTTTGGCCAAAAACAAAAGGAAGGAATCTTGGTGGAACAAAGAATTCCCAGCTTTATTATGAGTTGATTATAGGGTTTTTTTTTTTTTTTTTAATGTTTATGTTTATATACTTTTCTTTATTGTTGATTAGGCGAAGCATGTAGATTTTTAAGGGCCAAAAGTTTCATATTGATGTGATCTAAAATTTTCATTTTGTTTTTTCTAACGATAAAAGTAGTAATAATAATAATAATAAGGCATCCCTAAAGAAAATAATATTTGTAGCTTAAAAGCCACAACATCACTTGAGTCTAAAGTAAACTAGAACACTTTTTGTTATCAAAAAAAAAAAAACTAGAACACTTTTAGCCTGAGATCCAAAACAGACGTTCACATTTTATTTTTTTCTTTTGACACACACTTCTTTAATTCGGTTCGTTAAATCTATATTGGGGGTGGTTCTCCCAACATCATTCTCTCCATTCCCAATTCGAACGTGTGTGATTTTCAGTTACAATGGCACCATCCCACCCAACAACCCCAAGTGGGAGGAGGCCTATTGCTCACCTAATGCGAATTAAAGTGTTTTATTTTATGGGTTCAGGAAGTTATTTTGTTCTTTTTATTACCTTCCTTTTAATAGGAGTTGGATCAAAGGCATACATTTGCTTGTTTCTAGCCTTGAGTGATGTTATGCATGCCAACACCAATCATGTTTATGAAGAAGATATGTGTGTGTACAAGAAGTTTGTTTGTTTTTTTTTTAAAGACTAATTTTGTTAATCAAGCAAACTTGTGTCCAAGCAGGCAACTTTCTCAAGGCCTACACCAGATTCTTTGCAAGTGTCTCTAACAGGAGCATTGAGGACCAAGGTGGAAAATCATGGTGCCAATGTCATGGTAGCATTATATGAAAGTGGTTTGGTTACTGACTGTCCTAGAGGGGAGAACAAAGGGCGTGTTCTATCCAATGACTATGTTGTTAGAAAGCTTGAAAAGCTCTGCACTGTCAAAGATGTCTCTGCCAAGAAGACAGTAACAGGAACTGTTAATTTTTCCTTGTGGGAAGGATTTAACAGCAGCAAATGTGGTGTGGCTGTCTTTGTTCAGAGCAGCTCTCACCAGATTTTTGGTTCAATGAGTTTTCAGCTGCCGGATGATATATGATATTCATTCCTTAGTTTTATTTGTTCTGCATACTATCACATTCAGGTTCATTGTTATTTGTTAGGCTATATGTAAATAATTTGTTCTGGTTAAGGACAATGTTGGTTTCATTTTTCTTTATCTCTTTATTTTTTTACCCTTTGTGCTTTGTCCTTCTTTACTATTGATTCTATTATTACGAGATGGAGAGAAAAATTTAAAACTGTGGCGTGCACTATTTTATTATTTGGATTTGGGGCTTGGCTCTGACGTTGAATAAGTTGCCTTCTATCTAATTGTTGTTGCTATATTCGATTGTATTATTACTCATTTGACAATTCCGCTAGCATGTTGCAATGGCAACTTTTTGCATTGCTTCTTCTCCATCTGTTCCATCCACATTCGATCTATTTTATAGTTGCCTAAAGACACGTTTTGTTTAATTAACATAGAGTTTTATTAATCTATTGTTACGGTAGAGAAATAACTTCTCTTTCCTGTAACAGAAGAAAAATATTTCTCATTAACATATTATGTTGTCAATATTTTTTTGCACAACTCTATTAACAGGAATAAGAGCGTGTTTGGATTGGATTCTAAAAAAAGTTATTTTTATACTCTGCTTATTTTAAAAGTTCTTTTTATAGAAGTTAAGACTATTTAAATTTTTTAAAAAATTATTTTTTGAAAAAAAAAAATTTGGCTTTTGACTTTTGCTTTTTTTGAGAAGCTAAAATTTTTAGCTTCTGAGAAAAGTAGATTTTTGGCTTTTTTATGACTTATGCTTTTTTTAAAAGCAGCATCCAAATGCACTTTAAAATAAAAGTGCTTTTTTTTAAGAAAAAAAGTAACTTCTGACTGAAAAAAAGCTCATCCAAACGGACCCTAAACCACCCCCTTTTGTCCTTTTTATTTTCATTTAAAACTCATCAATTTCATCCCTAGACCACTAATTCAAAGAAAAAAAAGCCTCAAGACAAAACCAACTGTGCATTTGTATCAAGATATGATGCTATGTCAGCAAATGATGTATCATTTGTAATTGTGTTAGCGATTAGAACGGATTCGGTGTGTTAAGAGAAAAATTTAGGACCATAATCAAATATAATAATGGGAAAAAAGTACAAAACTTAATAGTTAAAGAGAGAAAGGCATATTTTAAATTGAATTTAATTAGTTAAACAATTTTTGTTTATGGTACGAAATCAAATGAACTATGAACATGAATATTTGTTTGGCTGGCGGAATCATTGGGTTTTCTGCACAAGGAACAAAACCTACGAGGATTTGAGGATATCACTTACAATAATACCTCCACTTCCCAAAACCTGAGCTAAGGTATGTGTAACTTCAATCACCAGAAATAAACCCCACCAGATCCGCAGCTTGTTTCAGTTGTAACTTCATTCGCACGTTTATTCTTGAAAGGAAAAATGGATTTTGTTATAATCAAAATGTACTCAAACCCAAAAGCCCTGTACACTATAATTAAGAGTAAGGAAAATTATATCAAGAAAACCAAATATTTCACTGCTTTTCCCTTTAATTCCTACCATTGTTGCCTTTTTACTACCACACATTGAGCAATGCTACTCCTCTGTACACTAACTTATATGAGCTATATCAATTCCATCAGGATATTTGAATGTATCAGCTGCCCCAAACTTGCGACGCTCTTCCCAATTTTCCGATGATTCTTCATCACTATTTTCTTCTTCTTCCTGGTCTGTGGTGGGTGAGGAGGGATCATGCACACTTTTAGAACGGCATAATGGAGTTGCAAGCATGCTCACTTGACCATGGTGAGATATCTCAACAACAATTGTGTCATCATATTTTGGGAGGGGTTGTTTCCATGGTTCTCCATCAATTCTCATATATGTACAGTCAGCTGCACCCTTATGGAACTCAAAACGGATTTTACTTGCCTGCATGACCATTGGAGCATAGAAACCAAAGTTTGAGCCAAAAGAAGAAAATAGCTTCTAACAAATGGTCATATCATTGGTTATACATTTCATATTATCTACAGAAAAATCCAATGCTAAACCCTAAACCTATATCTATTTTAGACTGAAGTTTGACCTCATCTCAACAGTTAATTTTCGTCAATGTAACGAAAGTAATTCATTGAGCATTACTAATTAATTAACGAGTGTAACTCAATAAATTACAACCATCAAATTGACTGAAATCAACTGTTTAGATGATGTGTCAAACTTCCAGTGTTGAAGTCATATATATATATATATATAAACAATAATAATAAATATTGGTATGATCACAAAACCGATATGTCCTACCTGTGCCAAACGAGTCCCGTGCCCATTTGGTGCGAGCAAAACAAGACCATGCCAAGCATCTCTAAAACCGACTACCTCAAATAGGCCATCATCCACAAAGGGAAGAGTCAGGTCCCTCTGAAAGGCAAAATTATATAAATATCCAGTCAAACCTATATCTGTCTAAGTTCTTAAAATAATATGCATCCCAAGCGGTACTTGGAACATCGACAAAAGGGAGAGATGAAATTCGACACTTACATAAATTGATTTCTTTCTATTAGGTTTTCCCCAAGGATTGAGTCCACCGGAAAAGCTGGGTAAGTTTAGGCAAACTATTGACCGTATGCTGTATATGAAGGTCAAACGTCTCAGTTATACAATAAGTACGAGGATCAATTGAATCATCATGAAAAATCATCACTAGGAATATATCTACATATATTGTAATTTACGTAATAAACTGAAATTATACCAGGGTTACAGGTCCTATTTACTTTCTTCTTTTCCATCATTTTCCTACATCTTTATGTTGCTTTATTTTCCCAGACATACTATAAATCTTTATATTCTACTAACAACAAAATGCTCAACATGGAATAGATATTTTCAGATCATGGCTGGTAAATCTAACTAGAAAAACCTAAGGAAACCGAAGTTTCCTAATGTATAAAATCTCAAGGATTGCACAATCAAACTAAATTGATTCAAAAGAAGAGCACACATACATACTCAGCCATCAAGATATCTGATTTCCGTAGAAGTACCAATAAGTTTCAATTATGCTTAATAGTATACAATATATTTATTGGATTTGTCCTATTGCAAGATGCTTCACAAAAATATATACTGAGATAATCCATGATTCCATGGTACCTGCGAGGTATGTGGAGGTCTTCCCACTGACCTTGCTTTTTCATTATCTTAACCTTTGTCAGCTGAGCAATATTCCTATGTTAAGATTTAAACATTCTGAATTAGATTTACACTGATAGAAGGCAAAACACCACATAATTCAGAAAGTAATACAAAGAAAATTAGAAATATCCCAACAGAAAATAGCATTTATTGTTTGCAACTTCAATCTGACTCCTGAGACATTATAAGCAGTGTATCACCATTACACCATAATATCATGTACAGGGATTCCTGTCTCAGTTTAGCTTCAAAGAATAATAATTAGTAAGTAAATATTTGACAGAATGTTCGCGTTTAGCATTGTTTTCAATTTCTTATATTCTATGGTGATAGGCTCATCTGGTACAGCAAACTTAAATGGATAAAAGAAAAGGAAATTTCATGCTGGATCAACATTATCACTTCTTAAAAATTTAGTTGCTCATTGTATCCTTTCACAACAACAATGGCGAGTGTGCAAAAAAGGCCATCAGTACACAGCATGTGAAAAAAACCAAGTTTCTTACACCAAATACATCTCAGCATTTCCAGTGGAACGGTTTGGACTGAGAAGAATAGACGCAATCCAAACTCAATAAAATACTATTATATGTTTTTTCCATATAGAAATTGTCCCTATTTTCTGCAAGAATGAACTCAAAAGTACTATAAATTGGTAGGTATATAATAACCAACCGTGAAGAAGATTGAAACAGGGAAGCTAAGAACCATCCTTGTGTACATCCAAGCTTCAGATAGGCACTCTGGTTACCAAAAGAAAGGCATGATGAAAAGGTCAACTATTGACAATAGTGCGATAAAAACAAGCAATTCAACCCTATCTTACTCCAAATATAACGGAATACAAAATTAATGGTAAAAACTAAATGATTCACCCCTGACTTGTAACAAATAAACCCCATATTGCATCAAAATCTAAAGATATATGGAATTCATCAAATGAGAAGTAACTGGTTTAAAGTACTGTAAGAAATCCACAAATTATTCAGCCACATGATAATTGAAATTTGTCTTGAATGAATAAATTCCAGGACATTTATTCAAACTAGACTGAAGTAACTGATAACTGAACTTTTCAAGTAACTTCAGATACAGAATATTTTGTCCATGGCTATCAGATAACGTATGCTCAACTAATTTCTAAACAACCAGGCAAGAAAAAAGCTATTGCCTATTAGATATAAAGATTATTCATGAACAGAAAGCCATTTTGTATTATCAGAAAAATGTTTTGTCCTTGCTTTTGGCTATAATAACTTCCAAATATCTTGTTATAGCTTCAACATATGATATGTTATATGAGAGGAATTTGGTACCTGATTATATAACTGGTTTTTAAACTTTTCTGGATGTAACTTCCTCTCAGAATGAAATGCATACGATACTTGGGCATCCATTCCTGCATTGAACACACACATTTTATGGCATACTTGCTGGTTGCACTAATCTAATAGCAAGATTTTTATTTAGTCCTTCTTCCTCAAACCTCATCTTGTCCCAGGGTCAACGCAATCGTTACCAAACTTCTGCAATTCAGACCTCTTTTCCCAATGTGTACAATATCAACCAACCCATACACAAACAATTTTAAGAAAGGTTTGATTTTCTTACCCATGCTAAAATAGTTCCAAAATCCCCCACGGTAAGTGTGATAACCTTCCTGAGAACAGACAGCAATTCACTGATAAGCATGAATGGAATGCCAACATTCCTAAGTAAATGAAAATATCAAGGACTTGCAAACAAGAAATGATAAAGAAAAAAAACTCGACACTGCATTTTCCTGATTCTGTTTAGAATCACTTTCACTTTTCCTACATCATAAAAACAACTTCTCTAATTATGGTTTTCTAATAATCAAGAAATATCAATTTCTGGTTACTTCTTTTATATTGATGTGATTCGCAGATAATCATTAAAATCATATGTCTATCTCATTAAGCTCTTCTGTTTGTATATTTAAGACATTCCCTAAAATTTCTATGAATGTCTACAAAAGATTTTGCGGTGTCCAAATCAGGAATGACAATTCTTTGATGGTGAATCAGAAGTCATATTCCTGAGAAAGACCAGAAATTTCAAACTAATCTTTTGGGAAACAGAAGTTAACACAAATTAATAATGGAAAAGATTAACTTATTTTCAGTAGAGACTATTGCTTCAAACAACTTCACAAGCATTTTTTATTTTTCTTAATCTTCTTCATGTCATTTCCAATAACAGCAATAAATATCTGTAAAAGAAGTTTTATTAAAACAAATAATTATGCACAGACATCAACAAATAAAAAGAAAAATATATGCTCACCAAAATATATATATATATATATAAATCTCACCAAGTTTAGTTTATCTGTTGAAGAGACACGCTGAAATGCATGCATAGCATGAGGCAGATCAAGGGGTGCAATAGGGTCACACGAACCTTCTTTAGGAGCCCTCATTCTCATTATAATATGCCAGCTGAAAAACATTTTCATCCTTTAGAAATAAAATTTCAGCAGAAAGTCAAAGAAATTTATCAGTTGCAAAATAACTAACAAAAGATTCCTACTATGTTATATTCTTTATCTTTGTACATGCATCATGTTCCTATTTGGAAATATTTAGAAATACCAGACATAGAGGAAAAGGGAATAGCAGATATGTTAGCAACTCTATTTCATTGGACTAAAAAATCTCATTGATGGGCAACAACAAGTAAACAAGGTTAGTGGATACAAAAATTGATATTACTCAAATTTAGAAAACTGACCAAAGATGTGGCCTTAAGAACTAAATTAGTATACCAATTGCATAACAAACCCAAGACATGATGCCTCTTATCCACATGATAAAAATATTCTGTTCAGTCCTATGTTATTCTGAAAGAAATCTAGAATGCTACACCAGGCAAAAAGTCTTAGATTTGTTTATATTAATGCATATCAGATCCTAAAAACTTAATGACGCATGGGTATATAACATAAGGGAAGACGGGAAGGAAAATATTTTGAATAAGAAACATTACCCTATTACACATGCAACAGTAGAACAAGATGTGAGTAAACAACCCAAATTAATTTAAGCAACTTATGTTAAAATGCTTCAAGCCTATTATCTATTACCAGACAAATAATTGTCTCTCACATGTCTCAAGACACATTTCTTACAATTGGATGCAACTTATGTAGCCATCACATTTCTGAACTGTTAAAGCAAAGTTCCACTGATGTTTATAACTATGATACATAAAACTTGTTTTCATTTTTGTGCATACATGAGAGGTTTCACTAATCTTGAAAATTCAAATAATGAATTAATGTTTCTCATGTTATAGACACACATAAAAATGTGTGGGGCCATGTGAAAAGAAGAGAGAGAAAAAGAATATATAGGTCCCACACACTTTTTTTTTTTTTTGATAACATAGGTCCCACACACTTTATATGTGTGTAGGAGATAAAATTATCTCATATTATAACATGAGAAACACTGATCCCTTCAAATAAAATGGCAGAAAATGGAAATACCTGTCTATTTTCATTTCTTTTGCATCTCTTACTTGATTCAGGAACCACGCCACTGATTGGAGGTCTGTGGCTGGATTTTTCTTTCCCTGTGAATGAAATAAAGCATACTGAGCACATAATATAAGACTCGTGCACTGCTTCCAGCACAGAGTAAAAACCTTACATTTGACCATGACTAAATAGGAATATAACTCCTTACACAAGAGCTTGTTTTAAAAATTCCAAGAAAAAACAACCAGACATATTTTTTGTACCATAGTAATCAAAATTATCTGCTTCACGCATCAAAAACTAGAATTTGATTACTATGGTTCATATTAGAAAATGACCATAAAAATGTAAACAAAATGATTATTACTGATCCAAGTGATCATGATTTTCTTATTTTTCAGCGAATTATGCGTAAAATAAAAAGCCAAATAAAATACCCATCCAAATGCAAAGGGGAGATTATTTCCCGTCCCCAATGGCACTGTCGCAATTGGTGGTGGCTGAGGTAATTTAAGGTCAGATACCACTCCAAGAAGCCAGCTAGCAGTACCATCTCCACCTGCAACCTGATTTCCAGTGAATATATTAATATTAATAATAATAATAATAGTAGATTATTAGAAACTACTTGAATCTTGTTTAATGCACTTGCACATGGTGTAGGAACCAAAAAGTGTATCAGAATTGGAAAGAACAGATTAGCGATATCAACATACAATTATTCTCAATCTATTCTGAATTTCAGCAGCGAAACTATCTCCATTGTGCTTGAGCTTTTCTAAAGTAGCATAAAGCTGATGCAGCACCTTATCAGGAGCTTTTTCTCCCAAATCAAAAACCTGTTTAGAAAATAAATTGCCTTGAAATCAATCTAATTGCAGAAAATGAGAAAAAAGGGAGGTTTTTGTGCCATCCAAATAGCGTGCGACCCATTTGCAAAACAAAAAACCTCGTACCTGGTTTTTGTTAAGGAGTGAAGTATAGGTAACAAGAAGCTCCCCTCCAAGCTGGCCACCACTTTTGGTGTTTATAAACACAATCACAGGACATGAAGGTATATGGGAAACATTTGTGATCTCAGTTCCTGGCACAAGTATATAATCCGGAATGGAGAATTCTTTCAAGCTTCTAATGTAACTATCATCTCCCATTCCTATTTCCCTTCTGCATAATTTCGTCCACAAAAACCCATCAAAATTTCAATTCAAGTGTCCTAAACATAAATTTTCAAGTCAAAAACAGCTTTCCTCACAGCACACCAGTTAAATATTAAAAATAATTATAAAAAAAAAAACGATAAATGAAAGGCGCGTCTGATTCTTTTTTTTTTCTTCATATTTTTTACAGAATAAAAATAAAAAGAGTGTGTAGAGAATGTATGAAAATTTTAAAAAAAATAATAATTAAAATGTATTTTTTATTTTTTTATTCTTAAAATAAACTACGTAGAATAAGTTCTGACAATGAAATAAAAACAGATAACCATGTTTTGTTTTGTGACAGAAAATCGTTTTTTAAGGAAAAAAAAACACGGTAATGACGATCCACCTCCAACAACTATCTCTGGCCACCATTTCCCCATAACAACACGAAAATTTGTTACGCGTGTTCATTGGTTCTGGCTGTTTTCACTTTCCACCAACTTTGGTGAACAATGAAGCCAAGCAAAATGAAAAACCTTTCAAAAAGTTCTCATAAGAGAACTCATCATCATGAAACAAAACCAACAGTCCTCATTATTCACAGAATCAGATTCGTTCCAAAAAAAAAAGATATATTTAACCGGAACTTTCCAATCAGGGCTTTGCTCCCATAGTTCAAACAAGTATCACTCAATAGAAAGAAAAAAAAAAAGAAGAAAAAGAAGATGCTTTACCCTAACGGTACAGCTTACTGTAGAGATAGATATTCAGGAATTATCCAAAACAAACAGTGTTTCTAGCTTACGAAGCAACAGAAGATTCCTTAGAAAAAAAGCTCACAGAATGTGCGTTGAGAAGAGAAGAAAAAAGAGTTAATCGTGAAGTTTCGAATTTGCTGTTTTTTTCAAATGGTTTTGTAACGGAAATGATATTTCGAATTATATAGATATAGAGAGAGTTGGAGTTGCAGATACGGACACGAAGGTTTATTAAAGGCTTTAGCTTTGAATGTGATAGAGATAGAGAAAGACGAAGCTGTGATACGATGACCGCGAGGTTCTGCCACGTCACGCGATGCTTTAAGCTGTAAACGCTCGCGGCTGTGATACCATCTCAATGCTTTTATCGTTTTTTATGTTCGTTGGTCATCAGCGTGGACCCCGCACTTCAACGTACATACGTGACGTGGAAATTTCCGAGCTCAGGACACCATTTTTTCTATGTATATATACTTTTCTTCCGTTTTTAGTTTGAGAAATTTGAAATATTTAAAGTGAAAAAACTCTTATTTTAATAAGAATGTTATTCTTATTATTATTTTAGTCTAACTTGTCTTATTGTGTTATTATCATTGGATCAATTTGAATCAATAGTTAAAAAATAGAAAAAATTAATAGTCGTTGATTTCAAATTGATTTAACAATAAATAAACTAGTAATAAGAGTAGTAAGGATAAAATAACAATAAGTATAGTATATATCATTTAATGTAAGGATTTTATATTTCTTATGTAACATGAGATAAATCTTCTTATATCATAGAGATAAAAGTCATATTAGTAAAAGTCATGTGAGATTCATATTAGCACGAAAATCAAAAGAAGTGTAAAAAATTCTTTTCTTATATTACATAAAATATAGAGTAAATACATTTTTAGGTCTTGACAAAAAACACAGTTCCCATTTTAGTCCTTTACAAAAAATAATTAGTTTCGGGGTCCCTAACAAATTCAAAGTAGACTCATTTAGTTGAAATCGTGGTTCCTCACAAATTCAAAAAAGACCCATATTAACCCTTAAAAAGACTAAAATGGGTCCATTTTGAATTTGTTAGGGACTTCGAGACTAATTATTTTTTATAAAAGACTAAAGTGGGGACTGTTTTTTCGTTAGGGGCCCAAAAGAGTATTTATTCTAAAATATACAGAGCTTAATGTAATATTATAAAATACATTAAATAATATGATGCAATAAATTTCTTTTAATATTTTTGTTCTCGGAAAGATTTTGGAGTTGTTATCAGATATTGACTCTATTTTTTTATTCGAAATTTTTGGAGAAATTTTTTATTTCCGTCTTTTATTTGCCAATATTATATTGGAAAGTTCAAAGAAGGATAAATGTGAGTGGGTTTGTTGGGGAAACGCCCGCGTATGGCTGCTTAACTGCTTCAGCAACCAAAATAGGCATTTAATATTAATTTTGGAAGATTCTTTTGACACGCCACTCAGTGCATGTTAAAGTGATATATCGAATATTTAAGGGTTTTTGTAAATAAAAATAATATTATTATTATTTATACAGAGAGGAATCTTTTGACGTTAGAGTAAGACTTATAACTCTTAATTCTCATCTCAACCGTTGATTGTTGTCCATCTAACTGTTATTATTTATAATAATTAATTAATTAATTATTTCAAATAAATAATAATAGTTAGATAGACGAAAATCAAAAATTGAGATGAAGAGTAAGAGTTCTAAGTCTTAGTCAAAAGATCCCTCTCATTATTTATTATCTATCAATAACATTTATTTATACAAAAATATGAACAATTTATAACAATAGTAAATTTTAACTGAAGTTATTAGTTGCTATAGCCTTAAGAGTAGGGAAAAACTTCACCCACCAAATTACGCAATTAACTGTTATTCAGGTAAAGATATTTTACTAAAAATACAGACAGTTTCTAAGAAAACACTATTTGATACAATATACGTATAGTCTGTTTGGGCAATTTTTTTTACTTTAAAAGTTATTTTTTAAGTTTAGATAAAAAAAAACTTAAAATTCTTAAAAGTGAATTGGTGATTATATAAAAAATTTAATTTAAAAAATAATTTTGAAGCTAAGATTAAAAATAAGTTATTAAGTAAAATAATTTTCATAAATTTTTTTTCTAATTAAAATTATGTAAAGCATATTATAAATCTTTATTATTTAGTAAACATAAATATGATACGAAACAAAAACAAAAAATTAAGGATACCAAAAAAACAATATTTTAAAGATGAGATTTTAAATAAGAAAATAGATACAAGAATAAATAAAACTTTTTTTATTTGAAGAGAGTTTCATCGTACACTAACACGCATGATTACTATCGCCGGGATAATGAACATTTTGTCATATTTGGTCAAAAAAATATTTATCAGACTGTCACGCTAACAGTAAATTTTCCTAGAATGTCACGCGGCATAATTTCTACACTGTGCAGCGAAATATATTTACAAATATTTTGCTACACAGTGTAGCGAATTATGTCATGTCAGGCTGCACAGTCAGCAAAAATGACACGTGTCAAGCAGGCAGTAATTCGCTATACTGTGTAGCGAATTATGCTAGGATTATTGGCTGCTTGACACATGTCATTACTGCTGACTGTGCAGCCTGACATGGCATAATTCGCTACACTGTGTAGCGAATTATTTGCAAGCATATTTCACTGCACAGTGTAGCAAATTATGTCGCATGACATTATGAGAAAATTTACTGTTGATGTGGCAGTCTGATAAATATTTTGACCAGACGTGACAAAATGATCACTATTCCACTATCCACGCATCCATTGATAATTCACATTGAAAATTTTGCAAGAGAATCAGTCAAATAGCATATAGGAATGGATTTGGTCGTGCTTTTTCTTTTTCACATGTCTGCCTCAAGATTTGGAAATGAATATGGAGGCTAATTGTATGGACGGTTTCTTGCATGTGAACAATGTAAGAGGAAGCAACGAGTTAGGACATTTCATTGCACTGTATTTGAACTGTACAAAATTGACTTGATGCATGGGTATACTTTATTTGAATTTGATCAGATTTTTTATCTGAAGAAAATTGTAGTCACATTTATGCAAATGTTTACAAGTACACGATTAAATTATTTTTAATTTAACCTTGTGTATTTAAACTGATTTTATTTATAATTGTTCAAAATTAATAATTAGAACATATAAAATTGAATTTTAAAATCAAATCCCATTATGATTTCAAGTACCGACTAAGTGAAGCTCATCTGTTAGTTTCAAAAGTTATATCCCAAATATTAAGGGATTAATTTTTTTTATGTTGTAGGATATCATTTTATTTCTTATACACATAAAAATATATAAGATTCATATTTTTTTTTCTATATATTCTATTCACATGGCCTCTCATATTTTAATATATATGTAGGAGATAAAAGTTTTTTCCCCATCCATTTTAGTATTTGCCGCCAAATTAAATTCTTCTTGACCATAATTAAGTTGGGAGGTTGGCTCCACCACTGATCTATGGCATTTGGACATCCATAATACTTGTTTTAGAATTATAAATTTTATGTTAAAATGTTATAAACTTACTGACTTTAAAAATTACAAAATTAATAATAGAAGTCTATACTTTTTATTACTCATTTTGTAATTTTTTTTTTGAAAAATAGTACAGTAATATTTCTTTTAAATAGGAGTAATGAAGTGGACCCTGGAATTTGATAATTTAATTAATTTCATTAGTCGACATGACATTGACACTTTGGCCTCTTGTATGCAAACTATTTCAACAAAGAATTACTTTGCTTAAATTTCCCCAAAAAAAAAAAAAAAAATACTTTGCTTAAGCTATAAGGTGTAGTGTTGGTAAGTAATTTCAAATGAGGTAATTCCGAAGGAGCACGAATGGGAAAGAGGAAAGAAAGCAGCTTAGGCAGGTATCATATGGGAAGCTTCCTTTATCTTTTTCCATGTTCTGTCTAGATTATATAGTAAGTTAAATAACCTAAATAAAACTTTTATTAATAGTGCTTTTTTTAGCTAAAGGAGGAAAAAAGAGAGGAGAATTTGCTACCCAAAAAAAAAAGGATAAACTAAATTAAAAGAAATAACAACCACAATCACATACAAATGGTGCTTCTTCCGTGCCCATATGCACTAGCTGAAATAATCACGGACCGACATTGTAAGACACGGTTTTACTTGTACATGTGAATGTTATACCGAAAATGGTCTTTAAGATTTGTCTTAAACTTTTTTAAAAGTTTAATCGTCTGAAAATCTATTTGAATTATTGTCTCACTATTCAACAAGGGAAGAGGTAGAAATTTAATAAAAGAAAATCAAACTAAATATATATAACATGGAAAAAAAATTCAAATTTTTTTATTTTTATTTTACTTTTTATATATAATTTTTTTTTATACGTAAATCTTATATGATAATAAAATTATATTACTTGTACAAAAACTTTTGAGGCAAAAAATTTAAAACATTATTATTTAAATAAAAATTACGAAAATACAATATTTTGAAACAAATTTACGGATCTATAGCAATCAGTCATGTCCAAAATAGGCGAGACTGGTCGCGCCCAAATAAGGCACATTAGGGTGTTTGGTCGCGCTCAATCCAAGCGAGACCCAGCACCATTCACGCCTTACTGGGGCACGACCAAGCCCCTCACCTGCCCAATTTAGGCGCGATTAGCCAAGTTATCCCTTATTTAAGCCCCTCTCATCTTCATACTCTTCATAACTATTCTCCATTATAAACCCCTACTCTTAGATATATTATCACTTGCTTATTCATACTCTCTTTTGTGTTTTTTGTTTATATATTCAAAAATGAGTTCACCTACGGATTGGGTTCGTGTTGTTCTATATTATAACGGTACAAAAGTAAATGGTCGACATGGTATAGTTTTTTAGGCGAGAAAAGGCCAACATGTAACAAGCGCAACTCAACAATTGATGAATTGCATCGAAAAATCCGTCAAAAATTAAGTCTCGAAGGTAACCAATCTACCACTCTGGTCATGACAAGATGATGGTCCGAAGAACAATACATTAGTTTGTAAGTTATGGATGATGAAGACGTAGATATGGTAATGGGAGAATTCTTCAACCATTCAAGGAAAGATTTCTTAGAGTTGCACGTGGATATTGCCGGAGCAGAGGATGTTGTTTTACGCATGAGGTTAGTTGCTTTCAATACTCCATATAATGCATCATCATCTACTGCTCTAGTTGTTAACATGTCTGAGGAAGATGAAAATGACCCTACTTGGGTTATGGATGACGATGATGATAATGACGATGACGAAAATATCGCAATGGAAGATCGTCTTCTTGCCGAGGATGCTAGTGCTTCGAACAGTGATGAGGATCATAGTCTGCTCACGACTCAAATCCAAGAATATCATGATCAGGGGGAGTCTCAATTCCCGGAACATCATGACATATGCTCGACTCAATTACCACAACATTCTGAAGGTATGTTTGTAAACAACACATATATACATATATTGTTTTGTTTATGTAAATTTTTTTTGTTATTGGTATTAATTTGTACATGCAGCTGATGTTGTTACTCCTTTTTGGGATGGAATTCTACATTACACATACATTGATTGGGATCATCCGAGCGAACAAGAATCTTATACCGAGGGTTTGGGTTTAGTTCAAGGTCCATGACTATTAGGGAATAAGTTGTTTGTTAAGCAGGAATTTGCATAAAAAAGAGAGGTGCATATGGCTATCAAGTGAAACCTCATGAAAGAGCATCAAACAAAGTTAAGCATGAAATGTCGCGCGCATGAGCAGGGTTGCTCGTGGAGGGTTAGGGTAATAAAATCAACGCATGGTGAAAAGTGGATGGTTACGAAATGGGGTGGAGATCAGTGTTAACTCTCCCAAAAGATAGTTAATTTGGTGTTTTTATGATGAATTAGCTACATACATTCCATATTTGTTGTCATGTTTGCATGATATTTAAGCTAGTTATTGCATATTCATGATTAAGTGTTGTGAGATGACTAAGTATGGAAAATGTGATAAATATCCTTGATTTTGCGTAAGAATAGATAACTTGTTAAGTGAGTTTACTTTGCTGGAAAAGTTGATGCCCGAGTGCTGTAGTAGAAAAGCTGACGAGTGAAATAATGATATAGCAATCGGGACAGCATGACAGCAAGGACGAGGGAACAATTCAAATTCAAATTCCAAAAGTTAGTTAAAATTCCCAACAATGGATAACTCACAACGAAGCAAGGGATAAAGACAATTTTGAAGAATTAAA
Organism: Gastrolobium bilobum; assembly: GCF_033153095.1. Taxonomy (NCBI): domain Eukaryota; kingdom Viridiplantae; phylum Streptophyta; class Magnoliopsida; order Fabales; family Fabaceae; genus Gastrolobium; species Gastrolobium bilobum. The sequence continues at coordinate 33,574 of NW_026899875.1, forward strand.
ACAACATTTCAAATCCCATAATCAAGGACGATAAGCTCTTAACCTCAAAGTAACAATATTTTCAAATTAGTTCAAAAGGATAAGACATTATCCAATCAAGTGTTAACAACCCAAGATAATTAGATAAGAGATAAGGATAAGATAAGGCATAAGATAAGGCTACAACAACATAATTCACAGGCTTTCACTCTAAAACTTGAGGCCCAAGTAACCCATCATTTTTCTTGTTTAAGGAAGCCTTCACCACGAATTCAAATATGCTGGAAAAAGGTAGTACCACATCACGTTTAGAGAGAGAAGGACAAGCCCTCAGAAGTTGAAGTCAGAAAGCAGTGTCTTGTTATAGCATTGCTGAGGAGGAACTTGGTCGCTACAGAGTTTTGATGCATCATTGTTTAGTTTTAGAATTGTCTTAATGTTTTCTCTTCTTTTTCTTTCTTTCTTTATTTCCATCATGAGCAGAATAACTTTTAGGTTGTGTGATAGAGTACCTATGTTGTAATGTTGTAATGGATGCCTAAGTGTAGACTTTTGTTGATTTTCAATTAGTTATTCAATGAGTATGTTTATTTCATTCATGTATGCTTGTCGAGAGTCGTATACATGATATTTAGGAGGCTAGGGCCGAGAGGTTTTCGAATCCAGACCCTTCTTGAATTGTGTTGATCAATAAGGTAAAAAGAAAGTAACTTAATTGGATTAATTAGATAAAAAAGAAAGTAACTTAATTAAGTTGTGGGTAGAGAGATAATTCACATCACATAACCTTAGAACTTGAACTTAATGAATTCAGTAATTGATTTGGCCATAGAGATATGAGAATTAGTTATTGGTATATATGTTAGGTTGGCAAGAGTCCCAGGATACATTAGTGTTCAGTTACTAATTGAAAATTGATAGAGTCTACATTATAACATCATTACAGAATTATTGTATTAGGGAAATAGATCCTAACCTGTTTCACATCCATCACTTTAATACCTTAGATTAGTTACTTGTCTCTTTATTTTATAAAATCATCCATAAAGATTATTCCTTTTCAAATTTCTTTGATTAAGTAATCTACGCTTTATAAATCATCTTCGTGGGAATTGGGAACGATACTTGGACTCACACGTCCCTTTATTATTTGTGACATGTGCACTTGCGTATTTGTATGATTATTATTTGATTGCAAATTGCACAAGAATCATAATTGTTTGAATGATCACATTTCTTAATATCACAGACAATACAATGCTGATGTTATTGCTTCACTTGTACTAGGTATGTTATTGAAGAATTTTGTAATTATGAAAAATTTATGGTTTTTTGTTTGTCTTGATGTATATTTTACAATTTGAATGTTAGAGATGATAAATGAGGAACCATCAGTCTCAATTGCACTGGTTCATGAGAGGATCATCCATTACTATGGATTCAAAGTTTCATATAAAAAGGCATGGTATATGAAGCAGAGAGAAATTGCAATGATGTGTGGTGATTAGGAGGAATCTTATGCATTTTTTCCCCAGGTGGTGTGACTATATGCTTCACTTTTCATAAGGTTCTGTTTATCATCTTCAAACAAATGATTATTTTGTGGTTCATCGATGAATTCTTGGAAAATGCGTATTTCATCGCATTTTCTGGACTTTTAGACAGTGTTGTGAGGCTTTCAATTTTTGCAAACCAGAAATTCAAGTTGATGAGACTCATTTATATGGCAAGTACAAAAGGAAATTGTTGATTGCCTTGGCTCAAAATGGAAATAATGAACGTTTGCATCTTGTATTTGTCGTTGTTGAGGGCGAGACCTTAGAAGCTTGAGAATATTTTCTCGCTAACATTTGTTTTCATGTTACGCAGAGGTCAAATATATGTCACATTTTGAATCGGTACTAAAGTATATTATTTGCTGTGGAGAGTCACCGTGGTTGGCAGCCACCACATGTGTATCATGTGTTTTGCCTTCGTCATATTGCTAGCAATTTTAATCAAAAGTTCATAAATGAAAAATTGGAGAAAGTGGTGATGAATTTAGGTATGGTTAACAACCCATATCTCTAATTTGAATGTATTAATGAATTTTAAATTCTAATATTATTTTTTAATGTTAATAATTATCATTATGTGCAAGTTGTACTCCTTCTATGGTGGATTTTGAGATAGCCCTTGCATGATTCGTGATACTAGTCTTGAGTTTGCAAACTGGATTGATAGCATCCCCAAGGAAAACTGGACACGTGCATATGATGTAGAGGGACAAAGATATAGGTATATGACAACAAACTTGTCTGAATTAATAAATAGGGTGTTAAAGGGGGGCCATAAACATGCCAATAACTGCTCTGATTAAGCATACATGTAGCAGATTGGATCATTATTTTATTACCAGGGGTCAACATGCTGCCTCGCAACTTCAATCTTCTCAGCGTCATTGCAAAAATGTGGTTGATGCATTGAAGCATAATGAGTTTCTTGCTACAAGATATCATATTCATACATATAATGTTGGTGAGACATTATTTTAGGTGGATGAGGGTTATGAGAGATCGTATTCTATCAACCTTCCAGAGTCATTTAGTCAATGTGGGAAGTTTACGGCCTTCAAATACTCATGTAGTCATACCGCAATAGCTACTTTACATGTTCGTCAGAATCCGTTCCAATGTATGGATGATGTATTCCTGGAAACTAACCTGGTTCAGGTGTACTTAGTTCCATGGTAGCCAATTGGTAATGAACAAGTTATTCCATCAAGTGTAGTTTAAGTGCTTATACCTGACAAGTTTCTATGTTGCGTTCAAAGGGTCGTCCAAATTCAACTAGAATATGTAACGAGATGGATGAAGTTAAACTAGTCAAAGTTGCATTAAGTGTGGTATTTGCAAGAAACCTGGTCATAATCGCATAAATTCATTTTAATCGTGGAGCTAACCAGTGTTTGTTTTTGGGAATTGGTTTAACTACTTTTCTGCTAATGTGTCTCATTTCTGTCTATATTGCATTACCCATGTCTTTGGTTATTAATGTATTAATTTGCTGGTTACTATGTTAAATTACTAATGCCAAATGATTTAATGGAAAAAATATGAAAAAAAGTCATAAATATTAGATAGTAAAGAAAGTGATAAAAATATATAATAGGTCCAAAAATATAATATAGTCCATCATATATAAAATGACCATCACATAATAAGAAATACAAATAAATTCTACGACGGAGGAGGCCACTGCTGATGGCACACCAGATGATCTAGTAATCTGTGTCTACCCTCTGTGCACGAAAACTCTACTGGCAGGTCTAGAGCTGGAGTTGGAGCTTGAATGTCAAAATCTAGCGTCGCAGCCTGTAAAAAACATATGCGGATGTACCTGCATGCATGGGAGATGATGTAGGCACATGGTACGAAGTTGGGGTGGCCTTTACCGGTTGTTATGGCTGATAATCTCCTAGGTCATTGTCAAAATTCAAATGGTTGCACATGTCATCAAAATATGCTTGAAACCACGACTGATGCGTGGCTCTCTGCAGCCTAACAGGTCTGCCTATGCTCGGATACCATGGCTACTAGACTTGCTGATACACCGGCTGGCTCTGCGAGGCAATCAGTGGATGCCTACCGGCCTGGCTAGGATAATCTAGCTTGTCCTCCTATTGAATGGGCTCATAATATGTCGGCTTGTATGCATGACCTATCACTAGAGGCATGTACCATCTATATATGCGTGGCTTAGGCCCTTGAATAGGCTCAACAACTAGCCAAATGGGTCGCCGATGATGTCCTATCTAGTGTCCCTATTTTGGACGCTTCCCAATGTCAATCGACAACTGGGGCTCATCCAGAAGCTGGGTCGGGGTGCCCAATGTTGTAAAACCTGGCCCGGTCATTGAGTCGGTTGGGATGATGGGTCACGGGTTACTGGTTCAACCGCTTAAACAAGATAAATAAATATAAATTCATATTTTAAACTTAAAATTTTAAAAAATCATAATATAACTTAATATAATGAAGCATGTTTTAGGAGGAGCCGAGGAAAAGATGGAGTAAAGTGAAAAATATACTAAATCATTGCAATATTGTGGACCCACCATCTTATTCATTGAGTGACATACGCTTATAATTCAAGACATACGAGGCATCTATCTTAGGCAAATCAATTGATATAAAGATAAATGCAAAACTTCGAAACGAGACAAACAACATATATATATATATATATATATATATATATATCCAGTGTTCTCTGTTGTTCGGTTGGCAATGCTTTTTAAAAATTTTAAATTCTTTCAATTTGATTACATATATATGTTTGTTTCTTTATTTGTAGGAGAGAAGAGCTTTTGTTTTTTGTCAGCAAGATAGTGTGATTCTGTGCAAACTTCAAAGAGTGTGACTTTCCAATTCATTCTTCCAACGAGCACACAAAGAAACATAATGGGTTTCTTCTCAGTGGGATTAAGCTCTCTGATTCTACAACACTTCATTCATCATCGCCACCTTCTATGGACAAGACTTGTTCTCGTTCAAAAACATTATAGTCTTCTACAAATGAAGAAGCTGGTTTCACAAGAAGCATATCTGAGTGCTTGATTTATACTATCTCGGGTTGGCAGTTCGAAGATTTCCTCGATTCATCATCACCTCCTATTCTGTTTGATATCTCCAATGGTTTTTTTGTAATGAACCTCGTCTTAGTTTCATTTGATTAAACTTTTTGGGATCCAAGATTTTGATTAATATGTTGATGAATTGCAGAATGATGATGATGATGTGTTGCCACCGCTTGGTGCTAGTAATGAGAGAAATATGGGAGGGATCTGGGTTCCTCAAGCACCATCTTATGTATATTATGTGCAAATGGATCAACAATTTTCAATATATGTAATCAAATTGTAAAAATTTAAAATTTATAAACCTGGTAATCTTTTGTAGATCTCTTATTTCGTTAATAGAAACAAAATCACGTCGTTGTACTTGTACCCTCCATCATCATCTCTCTTGTTCTTGGCTGTTTTCATTAGCAGGTACCACATCGACCAAATTAATAAACAATACATTCTTTATAAAGTTGTCTTCAAAGGCTTTGTAACACAGCGACAATGTGGACCGCACAAAGCTTGTGCGTAAACCGATTATGAGCGAATCGTCGTTTCTCCGAGTTTTTATAGACTCGACCGAGTCAATCCGGTTGGTACCAGTTCATGACGGGTTGTATGCACGTCCGATACAACGCGTAACTCAAACCGACCATATGATCGGTTCACCGATTTTTGGGTCAAATCGGTCGGTTCGAGCCGATTTTTATAACATTAGGGGTGCCTGTGGACCTGCCTCCTCCACCCTAGATGTCTCTCTGAAAATCGCTATAATGTGACCAATCTCCTTGTGGACCCACTCTAAAGTGTAGCTCGAGAATTGCTTAGGAGTGGTAATGAAATACAACATCTCCAAGCCATCAACCTATATAACTCACAACATAAATATATAAGGCAAACAAAAAAACAAAAAATAACAATAATAAATAAAATAATAGACATAAATAACTTACACAGTGTCCAATATTCGCAACCCTCTTCATCATGTATCGCTTGCCTTTATGCCTGTACTATTCTATGTACTCATGGTTGGGTGACATCAGGCTCTCCAATGGAGGGGGCACCTTTATATGTTGCTACATATTTATAAATTTCCTTAGCTTACGACCTTAATTATCACCATTTTTACCTCGAAGTGTATAAACATGGACAACTGCCAAACTGCCGCATACATCTATCAGGCTAGGAATATTCAACAATATGGAAACAGATAACTGGTGTCCTAGCCATCCACAAATGTTGTGTATGATCAAAGTCAAAGCCCAGGAGCTCCTTCCACATAGGGGCAGTCATGACCTATGATGCACGGACACAGACATGGGACACGACACGACATGACACTCTGACACGTTAATTCTAAAAAATACTAAATTTCGACATGGTGGGACACGTTTTGATATTAAATAATATTTTTAATATATATATATAATATAGTTTACATTTAATACATATAGCAACTCATAATAAGTCATATAATAATCAAATATTCAAATTTCATAACATAAATATTAAGCAAAAATAATAGAACATCCCAATAGTGTAGAGTGTAGCCCACTCACAAGTTCAATTATTTTCATCTCCATCTTGAATAATCATGGCCTCTATCTCTGGCTCATCAAGTGAAAGGCTAGCAAATTGAAGATCTCCAACATCATCAAGTAAATCGAACGTATCTCCAGCAATATCCCACATTTGATTTGCTTCTTGTGCATAACTAGGAGTCTTTCTTGATAAGAGTCGAAGATTGCTATGCACATAAACCAAGTCTTCAGCACGTTTTGGAGTGATTTTATTCCTCTTGATGGAATGCATAAAAGAATAAGTACTCCAATTGCGTTCAACACAAGATGAAGATGAGGGTTGTTGCACAAGTATCAATGCTAATTTTTGAATCATCGGTGTAAAAGTACCATAAAGTAGCCACCAAGATTTCGGATCCATAGTGTATTGAGTATTGATGGCATCAAAATCGCCAAAGGTTCCACTATTGCTAATAAAATCTGCATACTCCAAACTAATCCGGCTTCGGTCCTCCATGCTAGGAAAGAATCTCCTTAAACATTTTTGTCGCTCTTGAGTAAGCTCTAAATCCATGTTTGGAGGAACTCGACTAGAATCTTCCTGAAGCCATTGTTGACTATAGTATCTAAAAGAAAAGCAAAAAAAAAAATCAACAAATTGTCAAATTATATTAAGAGTAGTATTAATTTTAAACTGAATCATATTTAAAAAATTACTTGGGATTCAAAGCATGTGCCAAACAGTGTAGTGGAGTTGAATTTTTTGTCCAGAGATCCACAAGAATGCGATGCACCACATCATAAAAATAGGAGCTCTCTTCCATCCTCATCCCCTCTTTATGGTATATAGCTTTCTTCACTTTCACAATCATTGAATCCCATATATCATATATCAAGTGAAGACAAGCTCTATCAGTGTCACAAGCTTTGATCATATCATAAATAGGAGCAGTGAAGGCAAGTATGTAATCAACTGAATCTCAAAAACAATCATCTAATAATTTTTCCTTCACAAGTCTGGCCCTCCCAAGATTATCATCTCTATAAATATTCCATTTTTCAGTTATCACCATATTTTGGAGACCGCTCTATGTTAACTTGAACCTCTTCAGCATCACAATCATTGAAGCAAAATGAGTATCAGCAATAGAAAGCAACTTCAAACTCACAAACTCATTAAAGATGGCCAATCTCATAGAATGATTCATAATGAAATGCTTTATTGCAGCAACATCACCTACAATATCAGAAATCCAGCTGCATTCCTCATACGTTATTTGATTGCTCTCCACATGCTTTGCAGCACAAATATTTTTCACAGCCAAATTCAATGTGTGAACAACACACGGTATCCAGGTAATAGATGGGAATTCATGCTCAATCAGTTGCCCTGCTCCCTTATAATTTGCAGCATTATCTGTGATTACTTGAACCACATTCGCCTCTCCTACTTCTTGAATAACTTCATTTAGCAACCTGAAAATGAAAATTTTATCATTAGTCTCCCTCGAGCAAACAAACACTTAAATAGAATACAAAAGTTCAAAAAAGCAACCTGAAAATGAAATTTTTATCCTTAATCTCCCCCGTGCAATCAACTGATTTTAAAAACATTGCTTTACCATCAGATACTGCCATGAAATTAATGAGTGGCCTCCTTTTGAATCACTCCACCCATCACTTACAATACTCACCCCTTTATGAGTCCAAGCCTCTCGAATAGGTTCACATAACTTGTCAATATTTTCTTTCTCCTTTTGCAACAGAGTGGTTCGCAGTGTGTTATATCCCGGTGGCAAATAACCTCCAATATTATGATTCGCTGCATAAGTATACGAAGCTTGGAAGTAAGGATTCTTTTCCAAATTGAATGGCAATCCTGCTGAATAAAACATTCTAGCAATCAGGTAATTTAATTCTTCTCGCTCCCCAACATTAAATGCCATCTCAAGAGAACCTGTAGTTTTTCTTTTTTTTGGGCACGTGGAAGAGCTAGAAGGAGGTAAAGGTACATTTCTGGGTGCATTAGATTATTTTCTCTGGTCAACTTCTTGTTCTAATTTCTCCATCTCTATCAGATCTTTGTTTTGCACCATTAAGCATTTCCCAATTCTTTTGCCTGATAGTTTCAACAAATGAGCCCACACTCTAGTATATGAACTTTTATAATCTTTTTTACAAAAGTTGCACATCCAAGATAAATTCCCTCCTGCTTCCACTCTAGCATCTATTTTGGCAACATATTTCCATAGGGGTTTATCTAGTAATTGATTGACATCAGAAGCACTAGTAGCAGCAGTGGCACTATTACTCGCACTAGTGGAGGCAAAACTCGAATGATCCATCTTGTAATTCTATAAATGTGTCAAACAAAAATAAAATTAATGAGATTGATTTAGTGTATAAAAATTCCAAATGACACGGGCATAGCAAAAAGAAATAGCTAAACATGATAATTTAGTTAGGCAATGTTTATGTACTGAGATTCCATCATTTTTCCTTTCACTTATAATGTAACAAAAACAAAAATAATAATAATAATAATTATAACTATGTTTACATGTACAACACTCTCCACCTAGCAGCTATAACTTAGCTACTTATTTGTTAATGAAGATGCTCTTTAATGCATTGCCAGCTTCTTCTAGATTATATTTATTAAGAAATTCCACCATAGCCACATATTCCTTTTGGGTTCTCCTAGTTCAAATCTCTATGATACCAGTAAACATTTTGGTTTTAAATGCATTTGAATACCAAAAAGAGAATGCCAAGTCATATTACTCGGTCTAATGAAGAAATGCACATATTACTCGGTCTCCACATATTACTCGATTTTATATGCATTTGAATCCCAATTTAGTTGATTGTTGTCTCTTTTAATGAAGAAATGAAGAGAATGCCAAGTCATATTACTCGGTCTACTTGGGGAAGTGAACAATGAGTTTCCAATTTTTTTATCCACCCAAGAAGCTCACCTTAAATTGCGTTTGGGAAGACAATGACTAGGTCCTAATATTTCATCTCCACTAATTTATAAACTAATTAGGTTGAGATGGTGGCAGAAAAAAAGAGTCAACATTCAAATAATCAATGAGTAGGCTTACACAGATATGTTCTGTTATCTTTACTTGGATGTACTCCTCACCCTCATGGTCCATAATTTTAAATTGCTTTTAAGATTACTTAGTAGGCTTACACAGATATGTTTTGTTATCTTTATTTGGATGTACTCCTCACCCTCATGGTCCATAATTTTAAATTGCTTTTAAGATTACTTAGTAGGCTTACACAGATATGTTCTGTTATCTTTTTCTCAGCCAACTATGTAAACTAATAAATCAATGAGTTTTCATTGTTTAATGCTTTGATGATTATGGTTTGCTGCTTCAGTCCTGTAGCTTATAGTATGTTTGTCAAAATTTATGTCCATTATTCATGCTCGGAGAAATATTATGTATGTATATCTGTATTTGTGTTAGGAAAGAGGGAGGGAAGGGTTCCTAATTTTTTCTCTAAGCACTAATAGATTTGGTGTCATTTTCCAGTATTGGAAACAAACAAGTATTGTGACCAAGTGCATGGTGATTTTCAAAACAAACAAATGCAATATTTTGTTATACAGGAAAAAAATAGTGAAATTGAACACGAAAAATGAACAGTAGAGAGCATCAACAACTTCAAAACATCCATTTGCTGGACATGAAATTCACAAAATAAAAGGAATAAAAAAACAAAAAATAGTACAGTATCACAGTATCAGCAATATTCAAGATTGGAAAATGGAAAATTGAAAGAACCATAACCATTCACACTTCACAGTATCAGCAATATATGGCATCCCATAAAGCAAAATAGATGGCATCCCATAGCCATTCACACTTCACGACAGCAAAACATCACGTTAATGCATCCAATCATATGAGAATCGAAAGAGACTTACCGGGTTTCTGATTAGGACCGGAGATGTAGAGGACGAGCCTAGGAAGAAGAGACGAGAAGCAAAGATGAAAGGAGAGGCGACGACCGACGACGAAGAAGAGATGAGGCAGCGTCCAACGTGAACGATATAGGATAGGGTTCTCTTTTCTTTACGTTTTAATTTTTATTAAATATTTTTTGATTTTTTTAATTGAAATTTTATTTCTTTTTTTACAAAAAAATGCCAAAACGTGTCCACATACGTTGACCGCGTGTCGGATTCGGTCAAAATCGCGTGTCCCACTAGTCAACTTGTCCCAAAAAGTTGACCGCGTGTCGAAACATGTCGGTGTCCGACACGCATTTTCCCCCAAAAATCTCGTGTCCATGCTTTAGAGGTCATGACAATACCAATGCCGCAAACGCGGGAAGTCAACTTGCCTTGTGAGTAGTAGAGGTTCTAGTAAAACGCCCTCACCATAACCTCTGAATACTCGCACTGCATCTCCGTAAAAACTGGGAGATGTGTATATCCAAGCAATGTGACAATGTTGAACCCCTCCATCTTAAACAACGTCGAATCCAGTTATTTCGGCTCACATATGGCGCTGCTCATGAAAGACTTCACAAACTGATCGTGTGCTGCGATGTCATTCTCAAACAAATATTCAAATGGCATGTAAGGAGCCTTCTCAATAGCTAGCTCTGCCTGATAGGATAAGGACGTGTCATGTTGGCATTTTGTCCACCGCTCGGTTCTTACAGCATTCTTCGAACCACGTCAGCCAGTCATTTTTCACAAATTTAACCTAAAAAAACACAAATGCACCCGTATTAATAATAATTCTAGCATTTGTAAATTTGACCTCAATTACTTTAAATGTTCCTATAGATACAAGAAGCCCTGCAAATATATCAATTGGTACCAAATAAGGAATGCAACATCATCATGTACATTCCAATATCATCAATTGGTAACAAAATAGATTAGGCTTGGCAAAAATGAGCCAACCCGTCGGGTTGGCTCGTAACCTGGCTAAAATGAGACGGGTTGGGTTAGAAAAAATGAGTTAGTAAATCGAGTCATCCTGACTCGTTTCAGCTCAAAAAAAATCGAGCCAACCCACGAGTCAAACAGGTTGGCTCGCGGGTTATGATTTTTTTTATTTTATAAAATCCCAATTCCAAAGACCCAAACGAAAAATACCCTGCAGTTGCCAAGAAGTTCAAAATCGTGCATTAAGGACCTTTTTTATAGTATGTGTGACAGTGTGAATGTGGTGCCAACTGCCAATAAGTTCAAGTCCAAATGCAAAATTTTCTATTGTTTATTTGTATAATGTCTTTGTATTGAATGAATTAATAATTTAGGAAAAAAATTTAGAAGTTATAGCAGCAATGAAACTTTATTTTTTTCCATTCTTTCAAGCCAACCCACGAGGCAACCCTAACCCGACTCGGCTCAGGTTGGGTTGAGTTTTCTGGTTCGTTTATTTTTCAAGTCAACCCTAACCCGGCTCGTTTTTTTTGGGTTGAACGCGGGTTGGGTCGGGTTGGCCCGTTTTGCCAACCCTAAAATAGATATAAGAAGCCCAACAAGCAAAATGGTTCAATCAAACATATGCATAGCGTACAAGGAGTGCAATTTCATCAAACACCTAGCATGCAATATTATCAAGAAATGTAAAAAAAAAATGAAATGAAAGGAGCTAGGTCGAAATGGTTGTGGAAGTATAAAATATGGTTGTAACAAAATGGAAAAATGTGAGAATCTACGCGAGCGAGAGGAGCTTGGGATACCTGAGACGATGCAACGACAATAGAGGAAGAAAATACAGATGGAGATGACGGCGGTGGAAGAAAAAGCAGACAAAGATGATAGTGGTGGAAGTCAATGACGAAGAATATGTGAGAAAGAAAGAGAACTATATGGTTGAAGATCGATTGCAATCAATGACAGTGGTTTGGGTGATTCCCCGTTCAAGGTTTATCCCTTATTCGCGTGACACCCTGGTATGTGATGTGTGAGGGAAAGAATGTGAGACATAGGGTTTTAAAAAAAACCCAGCAGCAATGCATACTCGGGTATCCCCCCGATACTCGAGTACATAATTCAAGAAATGCCCAAAAAGAAGAATAATGCCCGGGTAGTCACCAGTGTGCTCAAGTATATATATATTTTTTTGCAGAATACTCGAGTATTAGGCCATATACTCGAGTATATAACTAAGTCAACGGTCAAACAAGGGAAAATGAATTATATGTTTTGATATGAGGGCAAAATGGTAATTTTTTGAATAAGGGGCATAATGGTCAAAAAGCCTTCTAAACTAGATTGAATGATGATAACTTGACCTCCTTATTTTGTTCCCTCTTGTGCTTTTTCTTCAAAGGCATTGATAGAGGCGATAAATAAGAGGGAGGTGATCTACTTATAAAGCACTCTCAAGAGGAATAATGTATCTACTTAGTGAAGTTTTTGCTCTTTATATAATGTTTAGATCGCTTAGTACCCAAATTGTTTATTAAAGGACTAAATCCATCTATATGATTTTCTATATAAACCTTGACAAATAAGGATAAAATCTAGTAGCTTTTGTTACACATACCCGTTTGGATGAGCTTTTTTTAGCCAAAAGTAATTTTTTTTTCATAAAAAAGAAGCACTTCTACTAAAAATTATGTTTGGATGTATGCTTTAAAAAAAAGGAGAAGTCACAAAAAAAGTCAAAAACCTATTTTTTTTAAAGCTAAAAATTTTAGCTTTTAAAAAAAGCAGAAGTCAAAAGTTAAATATTTTTTAAAAAAACTAAATATTTTTTCTAAAACCTAAACAACTTTAACTTTTATAAAAAAACACTTCTAAAATAAAGAAAGCATAAAAGCAACTTTTTTAAGAAGGCAGTCCAAACACCTGATTGACAATTTTTTTTTCATAAATTAAAAGTTATTTTAAGCTAAAGTTAAAAGAGAGAGCTGAAAAAGTAAAGCTAAAAGCTCTTTGATGATTATGTAAAATTGTTCAAAGAATTTTGAAGGAGGGAAGATGAAATAATTCTTTATTAGGATAATGTCACAAATCCCACATTAGTTGTATAGACAACTAATGTGAGGTTTATAAGGCATTGGATACTATCATCATTTGAGCTAGCTTTTGGAGTGATGATCGCAAGATCCGTAAGGGTAAATAGCTAAATTGCTATTTAGAATAAGAGTAAAACTAAAAAATAATTATGAGAACTCTAAAAGCTAGTATATATCTTAAAAAATCCATATTGAGAGCTTTTAGCTTTTGCTTTTTTATTATAAAAAAGCTCTTTTTATAATAAATACTTTTTATTAAATTATATTTGACTAAATTTCTACTTATAAAAAGAAGAGAAACTAAAAATAAAAACTCTCAAACTCGCACTTAGCTCCCCTAACATGATTATGCAAGAAATTTGAAATAAGAAAATTCCTCCCAAACTGGCACTGTTTGTTTGTTTGTTTTTTGTGTTTTTTTAAGATTAAATTCTCGCACAGCTAAGATTGCTTCTGGACCCAAGTTTCTCACTTGATCCTGGACCTAAATTCCAGTTCAGAAGAGTTCCACTGAGTATGAAAAAAATTGAAGTTGATCCTGAAAAATTAGTAGAAGAAATTTAATTTGGTGATTTTTTACCGCAACGAGCCGCCAATTTACATTGATCCACCGTTTAAATATTTAATCATGGGACAAAATTCTTTGACACCGGTGTCAAATTTTTGACACTAAATTCTATCCTTTAATTTTCGTTAATCAACCGTTATCATTTATTGAGAATTAATATTAATTAATAAATTTAATTTCCAATAAATGATAATCGTTGATTGACAGAAAAATTAAGAGATACAAACTTCAAAATTTGACACCAGTGTAAAAGATCTTATCTCTTCAAATATATCTCATTTTCATTTACAAATAATTAATGAAGATTTTAAGGACTGAAATCAACTGTCTTTTGGGTTGGTGAAAATAAATTACACCTATCTGTAATTAATGATCATGCAACTTCGCTTTTACTTCACTCAAATTCTTAATCACATTTTCTGTTATCGTCCCCTGTGCTGCATTTTTTTACCTGCACCCCTGTATGCTGTATAGTAGCTTTATTGTGTCAACACTAATTATAAGTAATTGATATTATATATTTCTCATGTCATTATGTATTTAACTGTTTATCGTTTTAGAATATACATAATTTTTAATTTTCTTTTAGACAGTTACTGTTAATTATATATTTCATTCATCGTGAAATAATTATATTTTGAGTGTATTTATTGTTCTTAATTTGTCAGTTGAATTGAGTTTTATTAAATCTATTTAATTCAAAGTTGATGAACAATAGAAAATCAATGGTAGAAAGCCAGCATCAAATACTTAGCCATGATAGTGGTGAATGGTGATGAACTTGAGAATTTTTTTTTTGAAGAGATGCATATTAAAGACGAAAATGGTGATTTTAATTCCTTTATACAACCATTAAAGAGTAAAATTTAAAGGAACAGCCGTTATGTTTACCACAAAAAAAGAGAGTAAATACTCTTTTTGGTCCTCAGCAAATTTCATGATGTCCGCTTTAGTCCCTAGCAAATAAAAAGGCTCATCGTGGTCCCTAAAGAATTTAAAATGGACTCATTTTAGTCCTTTTAGGGACTAATACGAGTCTTTTTTGAATTTGTGAGGGACTACGATTTCAACTAAATAGATCCATTTTGAATTTCTTAGGCACTACGACGGGCCTTTTTATTTGCCAGGGACTAAAACGGACATCGTAAAATTTACTGAAGACCAAAAAAGGTATTTACTCAAAAAAAAAACAGCCGTTACAATAAAAAATGATTTTCAGTTTTCATTTAAAAAAATGTTTGTCATTTTAAATAACATAAAGTTTGTTAGGAGAGAGATAGACACAAATTTTTTATTATTTAAAATTTAAATTAAAAAAAACGATCCACTTTCTCTCTCCTATGATTTCTATTTTTTGTGTCTATCTCTCTCCTAAAATGACATAACTTATGTCATTTAAAATGATAAACACCAAACTCTTTCACATATTATCGAAAAGGGATTATGGTCTTAAAAATGACAGAGACATGAGTTTTATGTAAAAAACACTGCTCATATATTTTTTTTTTTAAGAAAATAATTACCCCTCAAAATATTATTCTAATTTTTTTATATATATTAAACTAGAGTTCACCTTCTTAAGAATATTAAATCTTATAATATATTTTCTCTTCAAAATGATATTTCTCATTCTTAAAATACGTTTGGATAACTAACAAAGCGCGATACAGTCGGTAGATAATTGAATCTTTTAAACATGCTGAGATGAGTTTAGTACTTGGCTTTCTACTGATAGATACTATTGGAACAATTTCAAATTACTTTGGGATAAACACCTAATATTTCATTTTAGTAAGATAAGGGCCAAAGCCCAAGGAAAAAAATTATATTTTAACAGTTAGGACTTCTTTTTGGATTCCATGTTCTCTTATTTTAACAGTTAGAAAGAAAGAAAAATATTTCATTAAAATTATACTTTAAAACTTTCTATGTCAAAATTTATAATTGAATGAAATGTTGAATATTCTTATTAAAAATTGTTTACGTATAAAATTAATTTTCTATACTCAACCCAAAAAATTAAAATAAAAATAAAATCGTACATTTTGTGGTTTGAAGCATAGGCCCAAAGGCAAACCAGGCCGAACCGAATAAGGTCGTAAACTCGTAGCACCCAGCCACCACCACGTTGACTATCTGCGGTACCTCCGACACAGACACATGTTAACGCCACCGTGCGCAGCCCAAGCTCCACCGACCTAGGGCGAGGATGTTCTATGCAACGTTGGAACAATCCACGTCACCATGTCAAGGTTCATGTTTTGGCTTTCAATAAGACCCTGTTTCTGAATTTAAACCCCATATATTTCATTCACTGTATAATTCATAATAATCTCAGTAATGTCACTCATTCAACTTTTTTAAATCATTCAGAAATGTAAAAAGTACTAATTTTAATACTAATTGGCATATGGTTCTTGTTTGTTGTTTCTGTTTTTTTTTTTTTTTTTAAATAAAAAATTTGTGGTTCTTCACTCCAAATAGTAATACCCCTAACTTCAATGTGGATTTATCTTTGTTTCAGTAGTGTTGTAAGGCCCTAAATAAAGTGGTTCCGGAGCTACATAAAAACTTTGCTATAGAAAGTTCCATTTTTTGTGGAAACTAATTTACATTGAAAGCTTAAGCCCCATCTTTTTTTTTTTTTTTTTTTTTTTTTAATTTCTGGATTATTTATATTTATTTATTATTATTATTTGTATGACTGGCTTTATGCTGTTTTGATCAATTTGAATTTGTGATTGTGCAGTTTTCTGCTGATATATGATTCTAGTTTTTCTATATCTTAGCTTTATTTGGGTTTGAGAATGTGTAGAATATTTGTATAATCTAATGTGCAGGCTTTTTGCTTGTGGAAATGTTAGAAGGGTTGCAAGTTCTGTTCACCTGAAACACAAGACTGGGTGCTTGGAGGAAGTAGTTTATCCAATGGGGTTTCCTTACTCCACATACAAATTTTTCTCATACTATAGACTTGTACACAAAGGACAAACTCCATTTATGCTATTTAAATCAAAGGTTAACTTGTTGATTAATAACAGAGTGAGGAACTGGTATACCCTTCCTGCAAATAATGCAAAATACCAGCATGGACAAGTTTTTTGGAACAGGATGTGTTTCCATAAAGGGCCAGCTCTACAGCCAATAGTTCAAATTGCCCGTGCAGTAAGTTTGGCTATATTCAAATCAAATTTTGTTGCTCATGGTGTGGTTGCCTTCATAGTAGGAGAGCTTGCTTGGACACAAGAGACATGGGCAAGAGCAGAATCCATCCCAACAAGGGATTCACTGTGTTTTAGTGCACAAGATGGACGTGTGTATTTAACCTCAGCTCTTTTGGAAGCACTTGAGATTCTTTTCTTGTTTCTCAGGGCTATCTATTTAGTAATTTTGTTCTCTCCTTGCATAGCTATGGCTCCTTTAGTTGACTTCTTTGGCACTCAATTTAGAAAAACATGGATTCATGTTGTACGCCTTACTCTTGAAAAAGCTGGCCCGGCATTCATTAAATGGGGTCAATGGGCTGCGACTAGACCGGATCTCTTTCCTAGAGATCTCTGTGGTGAACTTGCAGAATTTTACACCCAGGCACCATCACATAAATTTACGTATAGCAGAAAATGTATTGAAAAAGCATTTGGTCGCAAGTTGAATGAAATATTTGAAACTTTTGATGAGGAACCAATAGCTTCAGGTAGCATCGCTCAAGTTCATCGAGCTACACTAAAATATAAATACCCTGGTCAGCAAATCAAGCCTGTGGTTGTAGCAGTGAAGGTAAGACATCCAGGGGTTACTGAAGCAATTAGAAGGGATTTTGTCATTATTAATCTTGTAGCCAAGATTTCATGTTTCTTCCCTAATTTGAAGTGGTTGAGATTAGATGAAAGCATACAGCAATTTTCTGTTTTCATGATGTCTCAAGTTGATCTTTCAAGGGAAGCAGCACATCTTAGTCGCTTTATCTATAATTTCCGGAGATGGAAAGATGTTTCCTTTCCGATCCCGCTGTATCCCCTTGTGCATCCATCTGTTTTGGTGGAAACCTATGAACAAGGTGAAAATGTTTTGCACTTTGTTGATGAGCTTCAAGGACATGAGCATATCAAAAGTTCCCTCGCTCATATTGGAACACATGCTCTTTTAAAGATGCTTTTGGTAAAATATTCTGAATTCTCTTGCTATTTATTTTGTTTTCCCTTCCTCAGTAACTTGGTTGTGGATTTTGCGTTTCTCAGATTCTGTTGAGTGTTATCTAGTTCATGAAAATATGATATTGTACCCAATATTTAATCCGGTTGATTTAGATTGCATTACATATTTGGTGTTTGTCATTTTAAATGACATAAGTTATGTCATTTTAGGAGAGAGATAGACACAGAAAAGTGGAAATTATGGGAGAGAGAGAGTGAGTAGTTTTTTTTAATTTTAAAATTTAAATAAAAAAAGATTTCTGTGTCTATCTCTCTCTTAAAATGACATAACTTTATGTCATTTAAAATGACAAACACTTTTCCCATATATATATGTATATATATTGAGAGAGAGAGAGAGAGAGAGAGAGAGAGAGAGAGAGGATCTTTTGACTTTCGTGTAAGATTAACAAATCTTACTCCCCATCTCAACTATTGATTTATGTCCATCTTACGGCTGTAATTTATTGAGTTATATTTATTAATTAATTATTAATTCCAAATAAACTATAATCGTCAAATGGGTGGAAAATTGACGGTTGAGATGGGAAGTAAGACTTGTTAATCTTACATATAAATGAGAGAAGTTCAAGGCTTTATTACTTCACAAACTGTTTAATCTCTCAGTAACATCCAAAAACTGGTTACAAATTACAACCTTTTATATTATGTATGGTTCTCAGCATAATACTATGTCTATTAACAAAATTAAATAAATACAAAATAAAGAAGGGGAATTAGCAGGAGAAGTAGAAAGAAGAAAGAAAGAAATAAAGAAAGATTGGAAAACAAACCTATTATTGAACAAAACTCTTGTTAACATTCTGAAATTCCTAATTGTAATATGCATTCCTTTGCGGATTTTAGGACAAGAGGAAGAATTAGTAAGAGAGGAAATGATGAATTCTTCGAGGATTTTGTGAAAATATTCATAATCTTCAATGAATGTTTTGTTAATATTTTTTTTATCTTAAATGCATGTGATAAAGCATCACAGAGACCCACAATGTTTCTCCTTTTCTCGTGTAGTAAAATGTTATTACTAATTTGTTATCTTATAGATAATTAGACAAAAGGGGAGCCTTGGCACAACGATTAGTGTTGTTGCCATGTGACCTGTAAGTCACTGGTTCAGTTCATGTAATCAGCCTCTTATAAATACAAGATAAGGTTGTTTACTATAGATCCATATGGGTCTGCTCTTTCCCTGAATCCTGCACATAGCAGGAATTTCATAGCATCAAGTTGCCCTTTTTATGGATAATTAGACATTTGAGTGAAATAATTAATTGCCTTAACTTAGATATGTCTCTTCTTCCAGGTGGATAATTTTATCCATGCAGACATGCACCCTGGAAATATTCTTGTCCGTGTAGCAAAACGCAAATCATCACCTAAGTGGCTCTTTAAGTCAAGGCCTCATGTCATTTTCCTCGATGTAGGCATGACTACTGAACTTTCTAAGAGGGAACGAGAAAATTTACTGGAATTCTTTAAGGCTGTTGCACTTCTAAATGGCCGCTCTGCAGCAGAGTGCGCACTTATGTTATCTACACAACAAAATTGCTCAGACCCAAAATCTTTCATTGAGGTAAATAATTACTGTTTTGTGTTTTCCATGTACGGTTTGTATTAATATCCTGATAACTTACTAACACATAACCTGCTTAATATTATTTTGAATTTACATTTGTGACAAATTTTATCCTTCACATTCAGTCCTATATCTGAAACACATCCATTCATTTGACCTCTGATCACCAGTTGTGGGTTGAAGATCCTTAATTGATTGATGCTATGAAGTTTTAGACATTCTCAAGTTCTATATTTAAATAGGCTCTAGAGTTTTCAAAATTATCAGAAAACTTAAGAAAAACCCTTGTTTAATGGTCAAACCTGTTTTTTGTGGGAATTGCATACCACTTTTGACTTCAAAACAAAAATTCATGTTAAATGGATGCTCCTAGTTTGTGCTGCAAGTGTGAGTCTAAACATTCATACACATTATATTATGACTTCAACGTTTGTACACATATTATACTACTTTTGACTTGAAAACAAAAATTCACATTAACTGGATGCTCCTAGTTTGTGTCTGTAAAGAACCAATTCAACCTAAAATCTTAAGGTGTTGGGTAAAGGCCTTTTTAATGGTTTTATATTATTCTCTAACACACCCCCTCATGCAAGAGCCCTTTTGGGCTTGAAGCGTGGATATTGCTCAGGCCTAATTTTTTATTTACCTTGTGCTTATTTTTAATTTCACCTCAAAGTGGTTTTATATTATTCTCTATCAGTGTTAGCAAGTGTGAGTCTAAACACTTCTACATATATTATATTATGCATCATCTCGAGACCATATGATGAAAGATTATGATTTTTTTAATAGATTTTCTATTCTATTGCATCTCCATAACTGCTATACAGTTGACAAATGGTTTAGAGTTGTTTTTATTGACATATATCAATGTGTCATATACTTATTTCAGCATCAGCACATACCTTTGGTGAATAAATTTTTTTAGCATTTAACAGGAGGTGGATAAATCATTTAAATTTTGGAGGTCCTCAGAAGGTGAAACTGTCTCCACATCTGACCGAATGCAACAATTGCTTGAGCATGTTAGGCGCCATAAAGTCAATATAGATGGCAACATTTGCGCTGTAATAGTGACCACATTGGTGCTGGAGGTAATTTCTGCCTCAGGATCGCCCTTTTAAGCATTCTTCACACCCTTATAAATGAAATGAATGTTGACACAGTAATATTTAGCTTTTGTGCATTGCTATTGGTATATGGTTGAAAATTCATCTTGTTTTCTTGGCTGTGACACATTACTAATCTGGATATACTTTTCAATTTTTAAATAATTGATTATTTTAAAAATCTAAAAAATGTGGTGGAATATTTGTTTAGAAATGCACAACTTTTCATTACCACCTGAGGTGTAAACCATTATTGTGCCTCATGTCCATCTTCGCAATGTTTTTAGTAGAATTGGAGTGTTGATGGTCTTCTAAATAAACTTGAATATGGATCTTACTTTTTCACCTTGTTGGCATGACATGGTTAGAATGCTTTGTTGTTTCTTAGAATAATTTTTTGTATTAAAATACAACAGAGAACAAAAGCAGTAGTTGTTGGTTTTTAGTTTCAGGATGAATACAACAACAATAAAACCTTATTCCGCCAGGTCGGTTCAGCTACATGGATCAATTGATGCCATTGGTATATTAAAAATAAAGATTTCTATAAATCCATTTAGAGTACATTTAATCAGACTCAAACTATCCTCCATTCGATTTACTTTTTCCATTGGAGCTTCTATTGGTCTTCTCCTTGCCTGACCAAATCACCCTAGTTTCTGCATGTTCTCCATTTCAGAATGTATAAAGCATGAAGAATTAGGTGATAATAATTTCGTTTAATTTACGGTAATATGAATAATTAGGAGCTGCATTTAAAATGTAACAAGCAAATTGATGTACATGCTCTAGTTTATCTAGATTAGATTCTCAATGAAATGGTTACAATTTAAACTATGTAAGCAGGACTAGGCTTGAAAGTTTAGAGCCAAAACTGTTATTTTTGAATAAATTTCCAGTACTTCGGTAGTACTACTAAAGACTCAATATTACAAAATACCAAAAAAAATAAAATAAAGACTCAATATTACACACTAAAATTAAAAATCTTTTATTCAGTTAATTGCATTTATTCCACTTCTTTTTTTATTTTTGATTTCACGAGTCCGATTATTTCTAATTTTAGCAGTGGAGTATATAGTACTACAACAATTTTGAAAATTTATTTGTTATTTGTCATAGTTAAATAGGGCTAGCCTTGAAACAGCAGTGAGGTTGTTTCTTATGTATTACAGAATAATATAAATCATTAGAAAAGTCCTCACTGGTGAAAAATGATCAAACGATGGGTTAGACGCGTGACTTTACGCACGCGAAATTTTCTTGTCTGCAAGGGTTTTTTTTTTTCCTTCTGTTTTGCTGAATTGTTCCAATGGGAGAGGTGAGGGATTGTGCGAATGATTCTCTGATGATAATGAGAAAGAGTACAAAGAGATCGAAGAGTGGTGAAATTATTCCAACGGAGGTGGTGATGCGTGAAGCGATCAAGGAATTTCAGGCTGGGTCTTCCGTGCATGAGAAGCTGAGGTCCTTTGCAGAGGTGACGGGTGTTGAGAACGGTGTGTCAGGCGACAACGTTCCATGGCTGATTGAGGAGGACGAACCCGATCTGGAACCCCTAGACCCTAATTTGGGGGAGATTTCAGAATGGGGATTTCAGACCATTGTTCGCGAAGATGGTTCTGTTGAAATAAGGAGTAACATGGAAGCGAGAGCTAGAATGCGCCAGAGGTGGAAGAATGCTTTGATTGTGAAGCTATTGGGTAGGAAAATAGGTGTTGGGTTTATGAAGAAGAGGCTGGAGGTGATGTGGGCGAAGGCTGGCAGCATCACCGTTGCTGATCTGGGCAACGAGTTCTTCTCGGTACGGTTTAGCAGTCTGGAGGATATGAATCTTGCCATAACAGGTGGCCCGTGGGTTATCTTAGGGCATTATCTGGCCACAAGGAAGTGGGAACCATGTTTTGACCCTGATAAAGCTAATATTCATAAGGTTGCAGCATGGATCCGTCTCCCAGGTATCCCACAGGAGTATTGTGAATTTCCTTTTTTAAATCATTTAGGGTCGGTGCTTGGGAAAGTTATTAAAGTTGATCGAACTACTTCCACTGGAGACAGGGCCAGATTTGCCAGAGTTTGTATAGAAATTGACCTGTCTAAGCCATTGAGGGGTGAATATGTGCTGGATGGTTGTAGGAAAAGGGTGGAGTATGAAGGTCTCTTCTTAATTTGTCTTAGGTGTGGAAGGTATGGGCATATCTCTGACTCTTGCCCAGATTACGCCAAACCAACCCATGTGCATCAACCGGATGAGGCTCCTGTACAGCCAATGGAGGATCTTGGCACTCCAGGATTAGGGCCATGGATGGTGGTAAATCGCAGGAAGAAAAATCAGCAGCCCCAACAGAAGCAAGGTTCTGGAAATAGTAGAGCATTTGGTGAGGATATTTCCAACAGGAAAAATTTGGTAGATTCAAAGAATGGTGGTGTCAAGGAAAGGAATATCCCAAGAGGGATTAATACAAAGCAAACTATGATTGTCTCAGCTAGTCCTTTGGTTAACAAGGAGAATTCCTCTCTGAGCAGCAAACAGGATTCTCCAGTGCTTGGAATGATGTTCACAACTGTGGCTCCTAATGCTGGTAGAAGAAGTGCCTGAAATAAAGCAGTGGGAATGAGTTCCAAGAAGTATGTGATTAAGACTTCTTCGGGTAAAGGCAAAGGAGCTGCTCCAGTAGAAGTATGTGATCCTAGGAATTCTGAAGTGCTTTTTTCACCCTTTCAGAAGAAGGATGGCTTGGAGGTAGAAATTAGCAAGACTGGGGAGTCTATTATGGAACAGGATAGCTATACTCATATTGTAAACACCTCCTCTGTTGATGATGTGACTGCTGCTGGCTCGAGAATAGAAGATGTGCAGTCTGATCAAATCATGGGTGAGTCTACAAAGGTGGGAGATGCTAATCCAGGTATGGAAGTAGATCTAGCTCTTAAAAATGATTTAGGCATTGGTATGAATATTAACAATGAACATGTTTGTGTGAATGGACTTCCTGGAAGTCAGAATCAAGGGGTTGTTTGTCATGATGAAAGCAGCAAGAGCTTTGTGATCTTGCAAAAAAATCATAACTCATCATGAATATTCTCACGTGGAATTGTAGAGGTGCTGTAAAGAAACAGTTCAGGAGCACCTTTAGTAGGTTTAGGAGAAAATATAAAGTTGGTGTGGCTGCTATTCTGGAGCCTAGGGTGAGTGGGAAAAAGGCTGATAGTATTATTAGAAGGTTGGGGTTTTCCAATCATATTATTGTTGAGGCTCAAGGCTTTTATGGAGGCATTTGGCTTATGTGGAATGCTAATGATGTTAAAATCTCTTTTATTTCAAAGAATGATCAGATGATTCATTGTTGGGTGGAGTTTGATGGTATGAAGGGATTCTTTTTTACGGCTGTCTATGCTAGCCCGTATGAGGGGAAACGAAGGATTTTGTGGGAAGAGCTGCAGCATCTTGGGAGGACTATGGATGAGCCTTGGCTAATCTCAGGTGACTTTAATGAGATCACTTGTGCTGAGGAGAAGAGAGGAGGGGGCCCTGTTGATTATAGGAGATGTAATCAGTTTTTAAATGTTTTAAATGCTTGTGGTGTATTTGATTTGGGAGGAGGTGGTAATAGGTTTACTTGGAGGGGGCCAAAATTCATGCATTTGAACAGGGTCTTTAAGAGACTTGATAGAGCTGTTGCCAAAACTTGGAGAGCTAGTTTTGAGGGTGCTGATATCCTAACTCTTCCAAGGCTGTTCTCTAATCACTTTCCTATCCTTGTTAGATTGGAAAAGGAGGAAACTGAGTGGAGAGAGAGGCCTTTCCGTTTTCTTGCAACTTGGCAGCAAGATTCTAGATTTGGTAACTTCATGAAAGCTAATTGGAATCAATCTTCCAATATTTCAGATAGCCTGAGAGCCTTCACTCCAACTCTAAAGACTGGAATAAGAATGTTTTTGGATTTGTTCAACACAAGAAAAATAGAATTATTGCTAGATTGGATGGCATTCAAAAACATAGCAGCAGCAATAATAGTAGGCAGCTTGAGCAGCTGGAGGCTAAGCTGAAGGATGAGCTCTCGGTTATTCTTAACCAGGAGGAACAACTTTGGTATAAAAAATCTAGGGGAGAATGGATAAAGGATGGGGATAGAAATACTAGGTTCTATCATACTAGTACCTTGATTCGAAGGAAGAAGAATAAAATTATTAAGCTGCAAGATGAAGCTGGACATTGGGTTTGTGGGGAAGAGGAACTGATTTCTTTAGCAAGGAATTTTTTTGTGAAACTCTTCAAGGAAGATAATGCTGAACCTATCTGGCTGCAAACTGGTAATAATTGGCCAGAAATAAAGGATGATCAGTTGGCTTTGCTATCCTTAAATGTTGACATGGAGGAGGTGAAAACAACTTTCTTCCAAATGGCTCCTTTGAAGGATCCAGGCTCAGATGGATACCCTGCCTTGTTTTTTCAAAGGAATTGGGATTTGCTGAAAGCTCAAATTTTAAGGAGTATGCAGAAGTATCTTGGTCAACCGAATCTGATTAAGGAGATAAATCATACCCTCTTAGCTCTCATTCCCAAAATTGAGAGGCCCTGTTTAATAAAGCAATTTAGACCTATTGCCCTTTGTAACTCTATCTACAAGGGCCTTAGCAAGATTCTTGCTAATAAAATTAAACCTCTTTTGGGAAATCTCATTTCTCCCAATCAGGTTAGTTTTGTTCCTAGAAGGCAGATCCAAGATAACATAATCATTGCTCAGGAGATGGTTCGTGCTATGCATAGAATGAAGGGTAGGAAGAGTTTCTTGTCAATTAAAATTGACTTGGAGAAAGCCTATGATAAGCTTAGTTGGAGGTTCATCAGATCAGTCTTGGAGGAAGTGAAGCTACCAGGGGATTTGATTGAAGCTATCTTGGGATGTGTGACTAGTCCTTCCATGGAGGTGTTGTGGAATGGTGCTAGGACTTCTGGATTTAGTATTCAACGTGGGATTAGGCAAGGGGATCCATTATCCCCTTATCTTTTTGTCCTATGTATGGAGAAATTAACTCATCTAATTATGGATGAGGTGGAAGCTGGAAGATGGAGACCAATGAGGGCTGGTAGGTCTGGACCAGCAATATCTCACTTGATGTTTGCAGATGATGTCATTTTATTTGCTGAAGCTTCTATATCTCAGCTGGAATCAATCACCAACTGCTTGGAAAAATTCTCAGTAATGTCAGGACAAAGTGTTAGTGTAGAGAAGTCCTGCATATACTTCTCTAAGAATGTACCTCATGAGATTATGAGTTCTGTTACTGCTGTTAGTGGTTTTAAAAAAGTCAGCAAGCTTGGTTGCTATCTGGGATCCTTGATGAGACATGGAAGAGTCAAAAGGGATCATTATGCTGATGCTATAGCAAGAGTGCAAGGCAAATTGCAAGGGTGGAAATCAAAGTGCCTTTCCTTGGCAGGTAGGATTACCTTAGCCAAGAGTATTATTTCTGCCATTCCCTCTTTCCATATGCAAAACAGTATGCTGCCAGTGCATGTGTGTCAGGAGATTGAGAGACTACAGAGGAATTTCATCTGGGGGGACTCTGAAGGTAAAAGAAGAGCTCACTATGTTTCTTGGGAGCAGATGTGCCTTTCTAAGGAGTGTGGTGGGTTAGGCATTATAAATTTGAGAAGGCAGAATTCAGCTTTTATGCAGAAATTAGCCTGGAAGGTCATGAATGATCATAGAAGTCTATGGGTTCAGGTTATGCTAGGCAAGTATGGCAGGAAATTAAAGCCTAACCGAAGTGTAATCTCGAAAGCTACTGACTCTCCTCTGTGGAAGAATATCTGCATAGCTAGAGAGAGTCTGATCCAACATCTCGAGTGGGTGGTTGGAAATGGAAGGGAGATATGTTTTTGGACTGATGTGTGGGGAGGTTGGGATGTGAGTGTTTATGACCTTGCTGTGTGTAAGCCTCCTGACTCACAGATTCATTTGAAATTTTTTGATTATGTTGATCCTGATACAGGGGATTGGAAATGGAACTGTCTTCAGCAGTGGTTAGATTTTGATACCATAAATAAACTTAAAGGTATTAGACCTCCTGTCAATGATGACCCAGATGACTATTTAAATTGGAAGTGGTATAGCCCAAGCAAGTCCTTTGTAAGGAATGCATATTGTCACTTATCCGAACCTTCTGTTGGAAAGGATAAAATTTGGACTGCTATTTGGAGATGGAGAGGCCCCTATAGGATAGCAGTTTTCATTTGGCTTGCATGCTTAGAGAAAATTCCTGTGAGGTCTTTGACAGGTCAGTGGAATGGAGGGGAAGTTGGATGTCCCAATTGCTATGAAGGCCAAGAAACAGTTTTGCATGTGTTGAGAGATTGTAGGGTGGCTAGACAAATTTGGGAAAGATGGTTCTCTGGTAATGTTCCAATTAATTTTGTATCTTCTACAGGAATAGACTGGTTTAAGCTAAACCTATTTCAGCAATTTTCCAGTCAGTTTTGGCAATCCTGGAAGGAGATCTTTTTTGTTACTTGTTAGTTTCTTTGGCAGTGGAGAAATTCTAGTGTTCATGAAGAGGCTTTCTTATTTCCCTAAGACCATATCCATACAATCATAGCCTACTTATCTGATATGAAGAGAACCAGTAGCCCTATAGATGTTAATATTAGTGGGACTGGTTCTGAAGCCCCTTGGTCTGGCTCTGATGTTAGTATTTTTTCTGGAAATATAGGACAGCCTAATTCTCAATGTCAGGCTAGAATTTTTGTTGATGGTGCATGTACCTTAGCTTCAAGTAAAGGAGCTAGTGGGGGTTTGATTTGTTCCCCTAGTGGAGAGTGGAAAGGTGGATTCTCACATAATATAGGTAAGTGCTCTGCATTGGAAGCAGAATTATGGGGCCTATACTATGGCATTAAGATGGCTGGGGATTTGAAATACACTAAGATTTGGATAGGTTGTGATAGCAAAGAGGCTATTCTTTGCGTGGAAAATGAGACTACTTCTTGCGGGTTTTCATCTCTGATTCATAAGATCCGCCTAGCTGCTCAAGATTTTGAAGATGTGCAGCTAGAGTTTATCCCTAGAGAGTCCAATAATTGTGCAGATTTTTTAGCTAAGAATGGTTTTAGTCTCAAGGGTGAAGAGCTGATGTTTTATACCTCTCCCCCTGATAGTAGTTTGCCTTTTTGGTTGAGTTTGAGTTCCAACTTGTTGTTGGAGCAGTTGAGTTTGTACCTGAGTAGTCTGTCTGTCTAGTTTTCTGGGCTTGGCCCTCCACTTTTATCAAAAAAAAAAAAAGTCCTCACTGGTGTGTTAGAAAATAATATAAACCATTAAAAAGGTTTTCACCCAGCACTTTAAGATTTTGGGTTGAAATAGTTCTTTACATTATGATTGAAAAATTACGCATTCAAATTTGGAAAATAGCTTTTTGTTTACAAAAATAGCATTAAAAAGGCCTTCCTCCCTATTCTTGCAAGTTGGAGAGCTTGTGCTTATACATGGGTTTGCTCTATTTGTGTTGGTTAAGTATGAACTAATTTCTGTTGCATTTTATTTTTGACTCCTCTATAGGGGTGGCAGCGGAGACTTGATCCAGAATATGACGTATTGAACGCTTTGCAGACGCTGCTATTTGAAGCTAACTGGGAAAACTCTATGTCTTACGCCATTGAAGGAATTGTGGCCCCGTAAAAGGAGACCATTTTGTTTGGGTGAAATTTCAAAAACGGTGGTGCAGAAGGATTAATGGTAAATTACTTAACTATTGTTGATGGTTTTCAATTTTCAATGCCGTTTTTTCTTTCTGCTGTTCTTATTGAGTTTCTAATAACACTTGGGAACTTAACATTGTAAAATTTCTTGAAATAATTTCTGATTCTGATATTAACTCATGATGTACAATGAACCTAATAATTTGCCATTTGAACCCTTAAATTCTGAGAACTGCTAAATAGACCTTTTCATCCGTGTAATAATTTTCGCTGATCATGTGACGACTAGACGACTAATATACTTGTTATTACCTAATTTGTTTTTTTCAATGTCATTGCCCTCAGCAAGTAAAATTGATTGAATGTAACCAACCGTTTGTGTTTTAAAGTGTGAAATAGTAAATGTTTCCTAAATTATTTTCTCATCGATACTGACACGAGACACGATACGATATGACACTCTAACACGTTAATTCTAAAAAATGTTAGATTTTAACATGTTAGGACACATTTTGATATTAAATATTATTTTTAATTTATGTAATGTATATTATATTTAATACTCAATAATTTAACAAAAAAAAATAAAGTTAAACTTATTATATCCATTAATTTTGTAAAGAAACATAAGATATTCTAAATATTTATATTAAACTCAATAAAATGATAATTATAATTCAATGAATCTAATAATTGAAACTAAAAACACAACGCAATTCAAATTTTGAATCTTTTTTTGACTCTCTACAACGTGTCGGAGAGTGTCGAAGTGTGTTGAGAAGTATCGGACACGACATATCAATATTTTTAAAGTGTCGGTGTTTCATAGGTGACACCTAATGAAAATACAAGGAATGAATTTTCTGATATCTCATATTAATATTATTATATTATATAAAAAAATTAATCAATTATTGATAGATAAATGACTACTTTTTCTCAATGACATGATATTAAAATGAAATATTGATCGGGGTCAAAGAGATTCATTCCTAGCGTTCTCTTTTTCCTTATATTATATTCATTATCGTTGTTACAAAAATTGGACCGGATGGGCCGGTTCGAACCGAAAACCAGTCAACAAGTCCGTGTAACATAATGAGTTCTACATGCTAATGAACCGGTGTAACCTGCTATGAATTGGAGTGAATCTACTGGTTTTACCTTATCTTGGCATCAACCGGAACATTATTACCAATTCTGCTCACGTTCGCTACTAACAAGAAGAGCAATAATAGACTGATAGTTATAAGAAGAGAGATAGTAGACTGATACAAGAAAAGTGAAATGAGATATACAATCATACAAGTATCAAAACAACATAAAGAAGCGAAGAAAAGGTGGATTTTAATTTTTAGAAATTTCAATCACAATGCATGCCCAAATTGAAAAGTGGAAGCTAGAAGGGTTTTCTCTTTTTCAAAATAATAATAATAATTAAATAATTAATTAATGGATTGAAATTGCATTGCGCCGTAAACTGAAACATTT
The DNA here is from genome assembly GCF_033153095.1 of Gastrolobium bilobum. Taxonomy (NCBI): domain Eukaryota; kingdom Viridiplantae; phylum Streptophyta; class Magnoliopsida; order Fabales; family Fabaceae; genus Gastrolobium; species Gastrolobium bilobum. Next base: position 63,341 of record NW_026899875.1, read on the forward strand.
TCTTTTTTATTAAAAAAATAATTTATAAATTATATTTGCATTACTTGCTATTTTCCAAATTTCCCTTTTTGTTCTCTATTAATTTATTTATTCATAATAAATATATTCCTTTCATTAATTTTCATATTATATATTAATTTAAAAATTTGTATTCTTTTATCTTTATAGCCCTCTTAATTTAAAACAAATAAAATTATTTTTTCTTAGTTTTACAATTATATATATATGACTTTAATGTTTCTAAAGTGAATGTAGATAAGTTATCTGCATTTGCTCTCAAAATCACGTCATTTTGTATTGAAAAATTAAAAAATTATAATGAATAAGACTATTATAACTCTGAAATAAATTATAATTACAAAAATACCTTGATTTCTGCTTCAAAATGACGTCGTTTTGAGCTCAATGTCTACATTGACTGTAGAAAAAAAGATTCATATATATATATATATATATATATATATATATATATATATATATATATCACAATCTAATATTGAGATAAAAATTAATGGGTTTTTTAATTTAAATATTAAATGAAAGATATTAGTTTTAACTAAAATAACTATTGCTTAAAATGAAAAATATTTCTTCCAAAATTATTGGTTTCATATTGGTCAGTTTTTAAATAAAGAAACAATATTCTTCTTATTTGATATGTATACTATTTTTCTTCTCATTTTGGAACTTTCATTAATTGTGTTTTGTATGTTATTTATATTTTAAACTCACAAAAACATGTTAAATACTTGCCTATTGTGTAATAGCTTTTGTAATTTATAACTCAAATTCTGAATTGTCATATTGAATATGAACCGTGAATTCATGTAAGCGTTCAGTTCAATCAATTGACTCGTTCATTAAACCAATAACTCAGACCCACTATCCTAATTTAATCAATAACGGATCAGATTTTATAACACTATTCATCACACTAAAAAACATATTTTCCCTCTATTAGCTGTATGAATTGGAAAAAATAGTTCAATTCAAGATTTATTTTTTTGAACCAGCTCTGAATACAAATAAAAAATATGAAAAGATTATAAAAAAAATAATGAAAAATATAAATATAAATGATACTATAACTTTGTTTTTAAAAAAGCTAAATAATTAAAAATAAAATAAAGTAAAATAAAATAAAGTAAAATAAAATAAAAATAAAAATAAAGATTAATAAGAGAAAAAATAAAAATAAAACTAAAGAAATAAAATAATTAAAAAAAAGAAGGCGTCAAATAAATAAATAAGAGAAAAAAAAATCAGTTCATAAACTGATTTTTTAAGCAGTTCAATTCAAAACTAATTTTTCAAAAATCAATTCAGATCATAAACTCATTTTAAAAATCAATTCTTATAATTGCAGTGGAATTTAATTCACAGTACAATTCAATTCTTTTGCACACCCCTAATTAACAGCCATCTAAAAAAGAATAAGCTATAAGTAACTTCTCATGGAAACCGGATTTAGAAAACATACAAAAACTGCAAGAACATTCTCACTCAAAATGATCATTTGTTGCTTCCATTGTTATTTGAATTCCAAAACATCAGGAAGGGCAATATCTAAAAGATAAAAAAAAAATAGTCTATGTTCCAGAATTCTTGATTACTGGCGACCGTGAACCAAGAAAAAATGATTCAGCCAATTGGAGCACTGTTTACCATGCTAACCAAGAAAAGGGTATCAAATATGTATCACATCAGGAGAAGTAGGTGGCATGTTGCGCTATATTCTAAAACGTCCTGCGCCACTTACAGTTGAAATATTCACCTTGTCCAATGCCTAACACTGTATCTTAATTCAACCATCAAGCCTCTCGAAGAAATAAAGATAGCCCATATCCTTGGGAGGATTAATAGAAGCCCCAACCTTGTTGTCGTTGAAAATAACCCATCTATCATTTTTAAAAACGTGAGCAACATAGTGACCACACTGCGTCGAGGTTCCACTGTGGCTAACAATTCCAATAAGTCGATATCCTGTAGAATAATGACAAAAGTTATTTTTTTAAAAAAAATCAGATTGTCAAAATAATAAAAAATAATGAGCATAACAAAAGGCCAGACAACAAAGTTTTGTCTTGGCAGATACAACCATTAAAAATAGCATTAAAACCTAAGACTACAAATTTAGGGCACAGATTTAGAGAGCTACTTTGACATTTTCTTTTCATTCAATCTTGCAAATTAAAAATGGGTTTGAATATGATGCATATTATATAAAAGTGCACACCGATCGTGGTTTACAAGTTCTCTTCAGATTTCTTACAAATTTATGAGATAAAAGCCATTTTTTTTCAACTTTATCCTATGTCTTGACTCTCAATTTTTGCGAGAAATGTTTTATGTAAGTAGTATTTTGACCCTTTTTAAACATACGTACGTTGCATATTTTGCCCAAAAAGTTGTCATAAAAGTATTGCCTAATAGATAGATGTTGTAACTTCTTAAAATGTGGTAAATCCATCAGGATACACTGTTCAGAGATGCGCACTATAGAACACCCCGTTGAAGGAGATTATTTATTGTGAACCGGGACCATTTTTTAGGTGGTCCCTTAGTGTAAATAGGAGGGTAAAATTGGAAAAGTGAGAAAATAACAGGGATAAAAAGGGAAAGAAAAAATTAATGTTGTGAGAGAGAGCACCAAAAGATTCAGTAGTCCTGGAGCATATAAAATATTTCCCCGTTGAAGATATACTAAACTTAGAAATTTGAGAGAGAAAAAAGAAAGTATCCATCGACAATTTGAAACTTTTTCCCCTCAACAAAAAAATGCCACATCAAGTACTTAAACCCTTCAATTGTGTTTTAAACATGTGGCATCATATGGTTCTTATAAGTAAATCAAAATTAAATTAAATCCTAGGGAGAAAATGTTACCACTTATCAGTTACATGGAAGGAAAAATATAAGCAACACAAAAATGAAATCAGAATAGCAAGATCAAAATTCAGGTTGCGGTGAAAGGGGAAGTAGAATTAAATGAGTATCATGATTAAATACCATCCTTTTTTTTCTTTCTCATTAAGGATCAATGCAATCAACAGCAAGGTACACCAGAAGAAGTAAAAGAAACTTACTCCCTCCTCCATCAGGTAGGTCAACATCATTGAGAATGGCGTTTGATGTGGAAGCATCCATAGAGGAGATTGATGCATCAGGATTGCTAAATATCCAATCTGTTGCTTTTTCAATGTTACCACCCTGCAGAACAATAATTTCCATTTAGACAGTCAAAAATAATTCCTGCACATTTTATCCAAAACCTAATCCTACAGTCATAAGAGAGGGGAATATATATATAAAAAATAAAACTCCCCAATTAAACCCGACTAGCGAGTGTGGGGAGAGGGGAATATATAAAAGGAGAAAATTACCGATGCCTTAAGTGCCTTTCTAGCAATATCTTCTTGAAATCCAAATGAAATTAGAGTATCAACTTTTGATTGGTCAACAATTGCAAAAGTTTCAGAGCCATGGCCTTTTAAAGTAGGAATGTCAATATCTAAGTAAAACAGATTTATCCAGCATTATGTCCTGCATTAAGTGGTACCTTGCTAACCAGGTTGTTCTACATAACCAGAAAACTCAATTTCAGATACCTGGATCATCCATGTGAGATAGTAACCAAGTCATTGCCTCTTCTACCCCAGCATTTGATGTATTTATAACGGCTTTCTGGCAATGGAGATGGTTAAAGCCCATGGAAACCAGCTGTGAGACAATTTCTTCATTGACCCAAGGTTTGTCTGAATCTTCCTCATCAGGTACTGCAAATCACAGATAATGAAAGCCAATAGATAAAAAATTGTCAGATTTACTCCAGTAAACAGTAATTAGGTTATTTAGCTGAAAGAGGCACTTCTATGACAATAAGAGTTGCAAAACAGATGAGAAGCAAAAATTGCTAGTTAACTAGGGAAATCTAGGGTGTGAATGACAACATTTCCAGAAATTTTTTTTCTCTATTTTTAGTCCGAGGAACAGAAATGATTAGAAATAACGTTTGATAAAGCCAGTTTATTTTTCTACTATAGAGAATGAACTGGTTGCCTGGGAACACAAATCGACAGAAATAAAGAACAAAACTTGTTTTTCATTTTTATTCCCTGGCACACTATTTATAAATACACAAGTAGTGGAATGTGCCAATAGCATTAAATACACACTATTTATTAAAAATATTATTTATTAAATACACACTCTTTGGGAATAAAAAAGTTATGTAGACAAACCTTTTTTTGCCCAAACTTTTCTTAAGCACAAAAATAAGATTTTTTTTTTCCCAAGAAACAATGTCAGCAAACAGAATCATTGTCATGCATAACCCTAATCCGTCCAGATATGGGCTTTTAAGTATCCGAATATTGGGATTCTAGTATCCAGATAAAGCTCGACATTTATCCAGATATCAATTTCCGAATATCCGGATACCACCTCCAAAATGAAAATACTAAATGTTCAGATTTCTTCGCATAATTTTTTTCTACTCTTCTTTTCTTTTATTGTCTTTTTTTTTCCTCTATTTTTTTCTAGTTATTTTTATTTTCTTTTATTTATTTGTTTTCTTTTATTTTCCTCTATTTTTATTTTTCTCTCTTATTTATCTTTATTTTCAATTTGTTTTATTTTATTTTTCTTTTTAATTGTTTATTGCTTTTCTAAGTTCTATGTCATTCATAAATTTTTATTTTATTTTCTTTTATTCTGTCTTTTATTCTCAAACTTTTCATAGTATTTCATAGTATTTATTTGGGTTCACGTGCCACTAAGCTCAACTAGTTTGGGATAAAGGTATTGTTGATGTTAATTTTTTAATATTGGCCTTAATGGTGAGCTTCCTTAAGTTATGCAGCATTTTTTCGTGTTTGTGGAAGAGTTTGAAGGAAGAAAGTTTCTCTCGCATAACATCAGGTCCTATAAAGGAGATAGAAATTTTCCGCTGCCTGTGATTTGTTAAGTCTGTTTGAGAACTTTGTTCAGGCTGTTTGCCTTTTCTTTGACACTGTTATAAGTGGTTAAGCTGTATGGTAAATGGTTGGATGTACAAAAAAAAATAAAAAATGTAACCAGATAGATGTCGCTAGACTCGATATGTTATCAGATTTTACCGCTCAGAAATCAGTGTAATAAGCCAGGTCAACACGGGCATTACACTTTATGATATAGTCAGATTCAGCACATTCATTTAGTATAAAATTGCAGCTTGAGAGATATAGTGTTAGTGACAGACCAACTATATTCTATATTTATTAATATACGAAATGAACAGGTTAAGTTGAAAACTAGTAAAAAAAGAGAGTATTAAAAAACTCATTTATCTGGACTAAAAGCATATGTGGAATCATAAGCAAGGGAAGGGAAAATGATATTATCAATGTAAGCCACCAAATCTATAAACTTGATCTCTTGACATCAAATTCTACTTATGACATAGCAGTGGGACCTTAAACATATAAAAAAGAAAGGTGACACATATGCGAGCATTAGCACACAATTTAGTTTTGACAATTTTTGTGTGCTTGATTTCTACGAAACAAATTATCTGTTTTTTGCCATTTAAATCTCTACAAGATATCACCTGAACAGAAAAATTCTCACATACCCCCATCAGGTAACAGTTCTTCCCCGGCCTGGTGACCTTTGCTGCGCATGTGACTGATATCTATGATATCAGGAACATCAATATACACATCTGAAAGAAGAAAAATGCTTATAAAAATATATAGATCAGAAAATTTTTCAAGGAACATTACTTTGTAGCAAAAATAGGCATATAGAGACAAAGCATACCAAGCTTTTTGGGTACCCATCCTCCTGTCTCCATAACAAATTTCCGCATATGTAACACCAGGTAATCAGGAAATGAGGTCAGACCTGCAGTCCTATAGAATAAATGATGTTTTAGCATCAAGATGATTTTCAAATGATCTGTAACACACATTCTGCCATATTTGTATTTAATAGAGTGATTCCTTCATTTTAATTTTCAAATTCTGAGAACACATTCTATGATATATGTATTTCATAAAGAATGTGCCGGGGAACAAAGAAACAAACAATTGTTGTCTCTTTTTTCTTTTCTTTTTTTCAATTTTTGTTCTTGAGCTTTGGTTCATTCTCTCGAACAGAAAAATAAACCAGTATTATGAAACACAATTTCTCACCACTTTTTGTTCCCAGACTAAATATTTTTTTTTTAAAAATGACTATGTTTGGAAACATTGTCAATTGTCATGCACACCCTATATTAGCTTGGCGAAGTAACTCCTAACCAAATGGGATTGTCTTCCACTTACCAAAGACAATGACATTAATAGACAATGCTTGTCATGGAACTAAAATGATAGCCTATATAACTTCTATCCAATGTGGAGCAACAAGCATGGCAATGTAATTTAATACATTTAGAAACTTCAGAATGCTTACTTCAGTGCTGTCGTCTTTGTTTTCAAAGCAGTGCTGTAAAAATCATGTATCTCCTCAGGAGCCATCAAATTAGCAAGGCAAGCTTCTAAAGGAACCCTTGGACGCACAATCTCATTGCCAGTTCTATTAGAATAAATATGCTCAGCATCGTCAAAAAAAGCATCGGAAGAAAATAATAGGATTTCTAAGCATATGTACTTACATTTCCTTTCCTTCTGCAAGTTTCTCTGCTTTCTGTTTGGGAAAGGATTCTAATTCTTCTGAGATTTCTCAAACAATACAAGTATGAGCTTTAAGATCCCGAACACATCTCAGTTCTCAGTTCAGTCAAGGTTGGTGACTTAAAAACTCACCTTTGTTAGTAGCTTCATATAACGGGATATTGAGAGAAAGAATGCAGTCATGCCTTCTATTATATGTAACTTTTCCAGATGAACACAAAATTCTATCTTCAATACCAAACTTGAAACTCCTCCCAGGATCCAGTTCAGTTTTTCCAGCATTATCTCGTTCAACTTGGTCAAGAAAATGTAGGAAAAATTCTAAAGCATCCTAGCATCAAGTTGGAATCATGCAGTCAAGAGATAGAAAAGTAAGATGACTTTAAATAGAACAATATACTACATGTTAAAGTAAGGATGGAAGAAATTTCTGAAGAATCAAAACACCTTATATTTATATGTTATATACTTTAGGCATACAAGGACTCTCCTCACCCCATCCTCGCATGTTGAGTTTTAATGGGGAGTGCTTTTTATCTACTTTAGGCTTATTAAAAGTCAAAATAAACACAGTAAGGCCTAACCATAAGTAAATCCAACTAAGCTGTTTTAAACAGCTATGACTGTTGTGAGATATATAAAACCATTAATGTAGCCTCACCCGAAAGCTTAAGCTTTTGGGTTGAATTGGTTCTTTACATGGTATCAGAGCCTCGTGTCCCGGGTTCGAACCTCGCCGTCCCCCACTTTATTTCTAGTGGAATTTCTTTCTTCGCACAGGTAGGTAGGCCTGTGCATTGTCCACCCTTCAAGCCCAGTGGGCTCTCGTGTGAGGGGCCGTGTTGTGAGATATATAAAACCATTAATGTAGCCTTACCCGAAAGCTTAAGCTTTTGGGTTGAATTGGTTCTTTACAATGACAAAGAAGATAATATTACTCATGGACTCTTAGCTTTGTTGCTAGACTACAAGTTCACTTTAAAAAAACATAACTTTGCATATATACATATACATAAAACAATCTTCTAATTTTATCAAGCATTAGCATATGCTTCCAATTAACTGTAAAAAACTCACTTCCTTGCAAGAGAAATGTGTTGCCCTCTATTTCAAAATAGCCTATCTCATATTTATATGAGGTAGGCTATTATACTTTAGGCATACAAGGATTCTCCTCACCCCATCCTCGCATGTTGAGTTTTAATGGGGAGTACTTTGTTTATCTACTTTAGGTTTATCAAAAGCCAAAATAAACACAGTAAGGCCTAACCATAAGTAAATCCAACTAAGCTGTTTTAAACAGTTATGACAAAGAAGATAATATTATTCATGGACTCTTAGCTTTGTTGCTCGACTACAAGTTCACTTTAAAAAAATATAACTTTTGGATATATATATATATATACATACATATATATATATATATATATATATATGTATGTATATATACATATACATACATATATATACATATACATAAAACAATCTTGTAATTTTATCAAGCATTAGCATATGCTTCCAATTAACTGTAAAAAACTCACACTTCCTTGCAAGAGAAATGTGTTGCCCTCTATTTCAAAATAGCCTACCTCATAAGCTCATACGGATTTATTTTTTAATGATTACCATACAGAAATCAATAACTGACATGATTCCAAGCTTCAAAGAATATTTTCTCTGCACCTTCCACTGGCTTATGTGGTGTTAACATACGAAGGTTCAAGAAACAGATGTAATTTCATATATGCTCAAGTTTCCTTTCCAAATTAAATTCATAAATAACTGTTGACATACAAAACAGAAGAATATTAAATGCTTCTTATGCCACTAATTCATGTTCAGAAAAAAATAAGTTGCTAAACATACCTGTTGCCGCATAGATGAAAACTCAGGATGGCTGGCAGCAATTACAGCTTTGAACATACGTGGGCGTATCCCTTTTTGTTTCTAATAAGTGGACCGGGACAGACAGAGGAAATGGGTAAAGACAAATAATCAAGATAGGAAACAATAACATTAAAGAGGATATATGAGAACATTCATTAACATGAATCTTTCATTTCCAATTGGGACTTCAACCAAAAGCCATAACAACACGTTCAACCCCATCCTAACTAAAATTCATTCCATGGAAAAAAATAGTCCATCCCAAAAGCTAGTAAAGTATATAACCACACACACACACACACTGTTAAGTACCAAGGATAAGACAATGGAAAACAGAGAGAAAAAACCCACAAAAGCAACACAGCTCCTTAATATTGATTAAAATGGAACTAGTTACAAGCTTGTAAAAACCAAGCGAAATGCAGGAAACCATAACTGTATTAAAAAAGAAAAAGATGACAGAAACAAGATAAAACTCCCGCGCCGTTCGAGAGGCTCAGGTTTCCCTCCCAAAGGTCCCAATAATTCCCCAGAAATCCAAGATACACACACACTTCGCATTCCCCATCTTATACTCAGCCTAACCTCCTAGAATATTCTATTCTCCCTCCAAAAGTTAGTTATGCCACCTCATTGGTAGAACATACACCTTCATGAGTACATTCCTTTAACACACAAAAATTAAGAAAAAGAAAACAAACAAACAAATGAGCATGTTTCTTGCAGAAGAACTTATCAAATTATAAAACTTCAATAGTCATGAAGGTGTATATAGGCTAAGAATTTCAATCACCAAGGAGCCAGAAAGCTTACAGCAGTCGTAGTTGAGGTAGCCACATTTTCTTTTTCATCATTCTGGATAACAGACAAAGGTAACATATATATTAGCTAAGACTCTAAACAAATATTCAAATGAAGTTTATTGAGCTAGGAGGACATACCTCAAATGCTGGAACAGAATATTTACCAGAAAGTAAACCATGTGCCAATTTTGTCCTGTCAACAAACAGAACTATTGTTATACTTCTTTGAATTATAATAAAAAAAAGGATCTGTGCCTTGAAGTACCTCCTCTTGTAAACATTTTCTTTTATGGAGGAAACAGAATGTTCTCCTAGAATATACAAGTAATGTTATACACATGGATTATTTGCACAAATGACCTACCAAATCCATCTTTGACATGGAAAAAGTATAATAAAATAAAACAACCATGTATGATGTGGCACAGATGCTCTTATTATACAAAAACGGCAAGTAACAAATCAGAGATGGTGACAGTAATCTTAATCTAACAAAATCAGTATCCAAACATGCACTTACAACTGCATATTCAGGTCTACAGTTGGATCAGCAGGAGACACCTCAAATGCCTTCTTTAGACTTTGGTTCAAGTAGTACCTAAATATGAAATAATAACAGAAATTGAAGTAAATGCAAACATGTTTTGAACAGTTTAAAAAAAAAAAAAGTGTAGAAACCCTTGTATCTTTTAGGATTATGTCCAGTCCCTAATTCATAGGGATATGATTTTTTCCTTAATTAGGATCAAATTAGAATCAATATGTATTTATTTTTTTCCATAGAAAAGTTTTATAATTGTAATCTCTATTCATTGAGAAATACGAGTCAATACAAACTTTCTATAAAAAGACATGAACTGACCGTGATATGAAGGATCTCGTTGAAAACACAACTTGCATAGTTGCAGCCATGTAACAACTGAATGAAAACAAAATGAAGAAATAAGAAAGTATCAAACTAATACTTTATAATAAGCAGCAAATCATAGGGATCAACGCTACCTGTTTCCAATATTGACCAATCCTGTATATCCAGGTCCAAAAATTGGATCTACATCTTGTCCACTCTCTTGGATTCGATTCCAGTCAAAATTGGTATTTTGGTCAAGTTCTCTTTCAGCAGTCGTCATTTCAGTCTAAATATAAGAAAGTGGGTAACTTAAAAAAAATTGAGTCACTTGATATTTAATTTATGGTAAGTACACTCTTAGACCATGCCCGTTAGAGCAACAAGACAAAAATAATTCTCAAACCTCCAAATGAATCTTCTTCAACCTCGGAAGCTACCTATGCTTAAACATCCATCAAAAGAATATCACATCCAAACAATATGATATCACCAGTCATCGGAAGTCTAACCTCTCATACCGGAGAAATGTTACAATTTGAATTTTGCTGTTTGGATGTGATATAGCAAATATCACAGTAAAGTTAAATGCAGACACCGAAAACCCAAACACTTGATTTCATAGATATCCTACTACCAAATAAATGCTTTCGCCATCTCAAATAGCAAGCCCTGGATCTATGCGACATGCAACCTTTCTAAGCTCAACACCATCAATAGTAGGTGAAGAAAATAATGCAATCCTGCAACAGTGCAAGGTTCCAACATAGGACTTTTTCATTTGAACAATGTCTTCATGGACCTCATGACAGGCAGATACATAAGGAAAATATAGTAACTTTTCAAATGCACCATTAAGCAGTGAACTATTAAGATGTCTTTCTATTTCAAAAGTAAAAACTGAAGGGGTGTATCAAGAAATATCCTCCATTTCTCCCATCTCGTGAAGGAAGGCAATTTGATAAATAATACTGTTTTGAGTTTTAACAGACATAAAGTCAACAAGGGCAGTCTCAGAGAAGCCATGAGTAATTAAATACTGTCTCAAAAAAATGTATCATTTAAAGATAAATGATTAACCTTTTGTAGTGATGAAAAGTCAATGCCAAAAAATGCCAGATGCTGCGCTAATTGTGGATCCAACACACTCTCATCCTCTGGATAGGAGAAAACATCTGAACTCCCACAATACATTACCCATAATTAGTATGCAGTGCAGAAGAGAAAACTATTCATCATCTACCCCGCAGAACATATTTAAGTAAATAATTTAAATAATTAGTTCAGGCTAAAAAAATAAAACTATTTAAAGAAAAACAGTGCTTTATCCCAGTGTCACAGAAGTACTTAATTAATGATCTTTAACACTTAATTGAAAAAATAATAAAAAATTGTAATTTAGCTCTTTCAACATGACGTCATGCAAAAGTGCAAGTTGGAATCTAAATCTCAACGTAAACACTTATATCTTTATAAAAACCCCACCACATAAAAATCACCTAGTGTTTGGGATGGATCAAACATCAATAAACAACATATTGTTCTTTAAAATGGTTAAACTTTTCACACAGAATGCATGGTGAACCCAAGCTTAAAACTACTAAAAAGCAGTTCCAGATCATTTTATCCCCACCCCCATCCCTTCCCCCTGAATAATGTAAGAGAATCTGCCTAGCTTTATATTCCCAAATATTTTTCAATTTCTTCCTCTATTTCGTAAGAGAATAATCAGCATTGAGATCTTGAAAGTGATAATTAAATTTCTATTTAATTAGTATTTAAAACCCAGTGCCACAGAAGCAAAAATATGACCAGACCATGATAAAATTAATAGTTAAATAAAACCTCGTAATTGTAACCCAAAAACAATCAGAAGGGCATAATAGTAACACTTCATGATTACAATTTGGATGCCATAAAAGCAAACCAATGATATTAATTCGCAAAAACACAATATACAGCAATGGGGCATCACCTGCTGCCTCGAGATCAGCAGTGATAGTCCCAAGCTTTACAGCAAGAGGGTAGGCTGTCTGCATGTAATGCTCAAAAGCATGATTGTTTCCACCACTTCCATCCCAATTTTTCCTCCCGCAAAGAATCATTCCATCAGTCAGATTTAGCCAAAGATTGTCCATCTTCTCACACTTAGCACATTTCCATCCAAATGGCGGAATAACAACACCATTGTCAATCTGTAGTAAATTCATTGCATGGACACTAACTTGTTTCTTATCAGCAGTCCAAGCTGCAAGTTGCTCCTTTCGTTCAGCACCCTCAGCTAGTAAGATTGCATCAGCTGCCAACCTTACCTAAATATTTTTAACAAATGAGATAACTAAATTAAACTCCTATGAGGCATACAACTTCTCTTTAATCAATAAAAGGGGGAATAAATAGAGAAAACTAAAAATAGCGCAATAAGTACCTTCTCTGGCAATTCCACAGACGGAAATGGAAGAGAAACATACTTGGGTAATATAACTATACTATGAGTTTCCTCATATTCAACCTCATCATTTTCAAATCCGCCATCAACACCTGTAGTTAATAAGATGCATAAAATTATGGTATCCAAAAAAGAATAGCCAAGATTGTCAAAAACTCAAAAAAAGAGTAATGTAAGAAATGAACAAAGCACATAATTTAAAAGGAATGTTTTATTTTATGAGATTCATGGACATAATGCGGCCACGAATGACCTGACTCACATACCAATTGCTAAGAGTGTTGGTTTCTTTGCAGGCCTATCTTCAGGAACTACCTTTTTTGTCTGCTTAATATTCAAATAGACAGGATTTCCAGTCTTCTCATAATTCCAACCCACAAAATCCTTCCCAAAAGCAAGAAAAGCGTGCAAGTCGATGAACAGCCCACCTTCTGACCTCTGAAATTCATCAAAAGAAACCGTCACCAGTAGAAAAATTGATTTCCAATCAGATTCACTGACTAAGAGAGAATCATATAAATCAGAAACCGTTTTTGCAATAATATCTGAAATTCTTAATGCTTAGAAACCATAAATTCCTAATTGCCAATCTCTAATTAAGAAAAACTAAAAATTAAAAGATTAAATAAAAAAAAACACTATACTAGTATGTTCATCATTATATTCTCATGCATTTCCAAGCTTTCTCAGCAACCAAGCAATAATCAACTCAAAAAAAAAAAAAATTTCAAGAAATACTAGCCAACGTTCGCCAAGAATTGAAAAGATAAAACCTAATGCGTTCAAATAATAGGAAGAAAAATGAAATTAAAAAAGAAGAAGAAGAAGTTGCTTTAAACTAAAATTCATCATTTGAAAAGAAGAAGAAAAAATAATTACCGGTGTGTCGAATGATACGCAGCATTCGTGCTTGTAGATGCGATTGGTTGGTTCCGGGATCCGAACCCGGGAGAGATTGGACCGGAGCAAATCCAAGGGTTCGGTCATCGTCGTCAATTTGCTCTTAACAGAGAAAAACAAGAAACCTTTCCGAGTCACAAGTAAGAAGAACGAGGGATTTAGAAATGAATCAGTGTTTTGCCTTAACCCCAATGCCAAAGTATCAGAAAGAGCTGCGATTAAAAGAAAGAAAGAAAGCAAAGAAAAGAGGCGTTTCGTGAAGCACGTACTTGTTCGTCAAACAAGTCTAGAACAGTCTTTTTTAAGTCTAGCACAATACTGAAAACTCACTTGGGCTTTAATGGAGTATGATAGATTTGAAAACTGGACCGGAACCGGTTCTCAATCTGTCTTTGAACCGTTTTGTAAATGGGTTGAAGTAATTTAGATCAAATTCGTCTGAATTTTTTTTGAGTAAATAAAGTGAAGTTAGATAAAGGGAAATGTATGTATCCATATAAACTTAAATTTTTGTAAGAAAAAGATAGTGTTATGGACCAATTAAATAGTTCTTATTTTTATTCTCACTATATGAAGCATTTTACTCCTTTACTTTCTTTCAACTTCCATCGACTATATATAATATAACCACTCATTGTGTGCACAATTTCTCTAATTACTAATGCACTTCATCTATATATAATTAGGGTTTTATAAGAGTTATGTTGTAGGAAAAGTGATTGTGTTATGTTATAGAGATTCGTTTTGCGTGCCGAAGTTTTTTTTTTTTTTTTGCTGCGGGCCCCACAAAATGTTGTGTGTGTAGGAAACTTTTTGTGGTCATGTTAAATAATAGATGATAAACCCATATAATTATCTATAGTAAAGGATAAGGGGGTTCTTCAGCATAGGTATCTATAGTAAAGGATAAAGGGGGGTTTTCAGCACCTTTAACACATATTAATGTTCACTCCATGATATTTGACGCTGTCTGTGCGGATTGGTAAATTTTGATTCCCACTCTATTACCATTTGAGCATAAAGAAGACAACCTCATCAATGTCCCCGCATTGGACGAGCAACACTGCTGGTCCACCATACCATTGTAGAAGCCAAATGACTTCAAGTAGAAAAAGCAGAGTTGTTGTCACTTTATCTCATTTTTTTTTATCCGATCAGTGGGTTGACGTCCATGCAAGGATTATAAGCTAAGTATCTTCTACTTTTCATCATTTTTATCTCACAACTCCAACTTCATATGTTTTTCATATTTCACCCTTGTTTTTGGTTCTCTCTCTTCAATATGTGATAAAATGCTACTTATTAAATCAAATACTGCACTTAAAATGAGATAGTATTTTATTCTTTAAAAAAGACAAATAATTTTCAAAATAATTTTGTCTAAAAGAACTATAAGTGGTAGTCATTAGGGTGAAAGTGGGTTGAGCTAGGCTGGGCTGAACTTTGTCCTGAAAAGTCCAAGTCTATGTCAAAAAATTCCAATTTGATCTGACCCAAGCCTAGTACGAGTCTAACTGTTAGCCTGACTTGACCCGTTTATAAAAAACAAATGGTCTAGCTTGACCCGTTAGCCTGTTAATTTTTAACTTCCAAACATAACCATGAATCAACTTCACAAAATACTCAAATTATGTTGCTAAAACAAAAATCACAATTTCAACGTCCAAACAGAATCATGAATCATAACAAAACTTATCACAATCTGCAATTAAGTCACTTTCACAAGTAAAATACTCAAACTAAATAACATATATTTTATCAGATCCAACAAACAAATCTATATTATATAAATTAAAATAACTACATAAATTCAACAAACACATCATGATACTCGTAGTAGCCAAAAACTTCTTTTTCGTACAAATACAACTCCTAGATTACATAAGTTGGCAAACAATTTGTAAATGTAGAAAATAAAAAATACGAGTCAAGAATAGAAACAAAAAAGATAAGATTAAGAAACAAAAAATCTTTTAATAGATTCATATAGACAATCTCACATAATGAGATATTGGTTCCTCTTGTATAAAAAAATATAGCCAAATTTCTATTAAAATTTAATCGAATATAATAAATTATAAAATAATTTCAATTGATTAAATTTATACCTTTTGTTCTTTCTTCAAGTCATACCTAATACGTAGCCAATCTCCGTCGTATATTAATGCTTGCATGGTATCTTCAGTCAAGTTAGAACTATAGGCATCAATAATGTTGATTTTTATGGTATTGTAGAGATTTGTACAGATCTTATGCAACTCTCAAAGATAGTATTGGTGAGGGAAGGAACTTAGGTCCTTTCACCACCTACTTAGCTCACATGCACCAATTGAACTATCACCATTTGGTACAACTATAAATAATATTATTTTAATATGATGTCGGTCGGCCTGTATGCTTATAGGCCCAGCATATAAAAAAAAGTCTACCACCTACTTTCTAAATAGACTTTTTTAAAAGCCTGAACCTGTTCCATTTGACTATATGTAATAGGCCAAGCCCAGCCTGATATAGACTAGGCCATAAGCTCTTGTAGGCCAACCCTGCCCACTTTTACCCCTAATAGTCATTATCTCTTTCTCATTTTTTCCGTTGACGTTATGAGCACTGTTCACGTCTAAAGTTTAAAAATATCTGCAAAACAAAAAAAAAATATACGATATTTCCTTTAAATATTATTTTTCTTTAGTTAATGAATAATATAATATATAAATAATATGAATATTTTGAATTCATCATTTACATCCTTAAAAAAAATTATTGACAAATAGCATAATAATATTCGATTCAACCAAATAAAAATAATAAATAAATAAAATAAAAGAAAAGTTTTCTTTGGATTTCATATTTATATAATGTCGGTGACTCTAGTATTTGAAGTAACCTAGTTAGAGTTTTAACTATTTTTAACTACATGTAGCAGAGGTTACTATAGGTTATATATGTTGATAGTTTATTTCAAACATATTGTTGTCTGTTGCTTTTTTAGAATTTATTCACGTGTTAGTCATTTGATGTTAAGAACTGATAATACCTTATCAAATTGACCTTTTCTATTTTATTTTTTATTTTATTTTTTGGTAAAAAATAAAATAAAGTTATCCAGCAGTTTAAAGTAAAAAAAATAAAATAATAAAAAATGAAGTGCAATTATCCCACTAAGTGCAATAAGCACTCCTTGATCTTGATCTTCATTTATTTGTTTTTAATTCACATCACTAAAGGCAGGGGTTAATGTACTTCTTTTTTATCTTACTAACTTTTGTTTTCTAGGGATGGATGCTTTTAGACAAGTCATCAAATATAGATGATGTCAGATGTAACATCAAGAAAGAAATTTTATTAAAGCTACAATGGCCGCCCTTAAGAACCCAGACCAACGCGACGGTGGAGACAGTGCACCCACAGAATGATCAGCTAGGAGATGTGACCACTAGGGCCATGAATGCAATCCTTCAAAGGATGCAAGAAATAGAAAACAGATTCTTGGCTCAACAAAGGTTAGATGCCCAGAGGATGGAGGCATTGGAGGTTGAGATACGAAACCAAAACACTGAAGGCCGAGCTGGAGGAGCAGGTCAGGTCGAAACTGGCGGGCCGCAGCAACAGAACACGGCCGCGGCAACCGAGACTGTGCAGAATCTTCGTCACGGCACCCACCAAGAAGGCAAAAGACCAGTCAATAATCAAGGAGATAATTATCTCCATGATGAGGAGGCTAATGATAGTCCATTCACTGAAAGGCTCATGAACTTGGCAATTCTGTCGAGATTCAAAAGCGCCAGGATACCTCCGTATGACGAGAGTAAAGACCCGGATGCCCACTTAGAGGCTTTCAAGACCGAGATGTTGTTCAACGGGATAACTGGACCTATTAAGGCCAGAGTCTTCGCGACGACATTAACAGGTCAGGCAATGGCGTGGATAACCAGGCTCCCCAGGAACTCGATCGACTAGTTCGAGGACCTGGCTCGAACTTTCCGTCTAAACTTTGCAACGAGTAAGGCACATCCAATGCCGGCCTACGCCTTGGGAAGAATCTGACAAAAAGAGAATGAATCATTGAGGAAATACCTCGATAGATTTAAAGATGCCGCCCTCAAGATTCAGAAACTAACTGAGCCAGTACACCTGCATCTGATCATTTCAGGATTAGATGGTGATTCCTCACTCGCAAAGTCAATCTATAAGAACTCGGTCAACGATTTGGAGGAGTTCCGACGTAGGTCGAACAAGTACATTGACGTTGAAGACATGCAGAAGGCTTATGAGGAGTCCAGAGGATGAAGCCTAAGCAAGAAAAATAAAGACCGGGATCAGCGGGGGTCGAAAAAAGGGAACGACTCCAATGACAAGAGATCGGATTACCGATCTCCAAGGACCAAATATGACACTTACACGCCATTAAACATGTCCCAGATCTCGGATATGGAAAGAAGTGGCTCAGACTGAAATGTGCAACGTTGAAAGACCTCGACCCCTCAAGAGTAAGAGCGGATTGGACAGGAACAAATACTGTGCTTTCCATGATCAAAATGGTCACACCACGGATGATTGCTGGGACCTCCGAGATGCTATTGAGAAACATATCAGAGAGGGGAAATTGAAGCAATACATTATCCGAACTCAGGGAAAGAAGAATAGTAAGCGAAGGCAAAAAAGTCGGAGCAGAAGTCGCAGCCCGAAGAGAGAGGATAGGGAAGATCAGGAACAAGACCGCCTTTCGAAGGGTAAAAAGGTCGAAGATAAAGACGAGAAATTCCAAGAAGCTGAATTTGGATGCAATGTGATAAGCGGAGCTCTGGGTGGAGGAGGTGACACGACAAATGCAAGAAGAAAGTACCTGAAAGAGGTCATGTCGGTAAGAGACAGGCCAACCTTCAAAGGGAAAGCCAGCAATCCTACTCCCACAAGACTGTTCTTTACTCAAGAAGACCTAGAAATGGTCGTACCTGGACACACCGATGGTCTGGTGATCACCGGGGTGCTAGTTAACTGCCAGGTTAAGAGAATCTTCATTGACCACGGAAGCTCGGCGGACATACTTTTTTGGAATGCTTTCCAAAGGATGAACTTAGATGAAAAAGACTTGAAACCATGTGCCACCGAGCTGATTGGGTTCAACGGAGAGCCATCCCCTCCAAAGGGCTACATAGACTTGAAGCTGACCTTAGGAACGAAGGACGCATTTCGAGCTGGAAGGGTTCAGTTCGTTGTAGTAGACGCTTCTTCTTCCTACAACGTGATCATTGGCCGACCTTCAATCCACGATTGGGACGTGTTAATCTCCTCCAAGCATCAAGCACTGAAGATGTCGGGGGCAAAGAATGAGGTCATCACCATAAGGGGAGATCAGAAAGAATCTAGGGAGTGCTACTATGAGACTCTAAGGATCAATCACGGAGGTCCATCATCTCCCCCTCGGCTCAAAAGTGGAGGTAAAGCCTCCACCATAGACCAGTCGGTATACCCATGTGGAAACGAGGTAAATTTGGTGGAACTGGACATGAGGGAGGTGCTCCAAGCACCTCTTCCAGAACCCCAAGGAGAGCTGGAAGACGTCAGTATTAGGGAGGACGGTAAAGGATACACCAAGGTGGGAAAGGCCCTTGAAGCCGAGACCAAAAAGGAGCAAGTCTCCTTTCTGAACGAAAACTCTGACGTGTTCACATGGAAGGCTTTGGAGATCCCGGGAATAGATCCAACTTTTTGCTGTCACAAGCTTTCTATGTACCCCGGGTCGAAACCAGTGTCCCAAAAGAAGAGGAAAATAGGTCCTGACCGACGTCAGGCTCTGAACGAACACGTGGACGAGCTACTAGAAGTTGGCTTCATTAGAGAAATACAATACACCATTTGGCTGTCCAACATGGTGATGGTAAAAAAACCTAGTGGCAAGTGGAGAATCTGCGTTGACTACACCGACCTCAATAAGGTCTGCCCAAAGGACTCGTATCTGATGCCCAACATAGATCAGCTAGTTGATAATTCATCAGGAT
The DNA here is from genome assembly GCF_033153095.1 of Gastrolobium bilobum. NCBI lineage: Eukaryota > Viridiplantae > Streptophyta > Magnoliopsida > Fabales > Fabaceae > Gastrolobium > Gastrolobium bilobum. Next base: position 82,882 of record NW_026899875.1, read on the forward strand.
TTTAACTACTGTCATTCATGGATGCGTATTCCGGGTATAATCAAATCCCACTGCACCCAGATGACCACGAGAAGACCGCATTCATCTCGCAGAAGGGAAATTTCTGCTACAACGTCATGCCTTTCGGCCTAAAGAATACCGGGGCGACCTATCAAAGGATAGTGAACTGTGTCTTCCAAAGCCAAATTGGAAGGAACCTGGAGGTGTACATCGACGACATGATCGTCAAATCGGTGCATATACACATGTATCCGATCTTAGAGAAACTTTTGAGCAGTTGAGAGCTCAAAAAATCAGATTGAACCCGACCAAATGCGCTTTCGGGGTACCAGCTGGAAAATTCTTGGGCTTCATGCTCACTAACAGGGGAATCGAGGTTAACCCCGACAAGTGCAAGGCCGTCCTCGAGATGAAGCAACCAGAAAGCAAAAAGGAAGTTCAACAACTCACAGGTCGGCTTGCAGCCTTAACCAGGTTCCTGCCTAAGTCGGCAGAAAAAGCCTTGCCTTTCTTCAAGCTCCTGAAAAAGGAGGCGGAGTTCGGATGGGGAGAAGACTGCAAAAGGGAATTCCAAGAAATAAAGAGTTGCTTAGCCACCCCACCCGTGCTATCGAAGCCAGAGCCCGGAGAAACGTTGATCTTATACCTTTCTGTGGGTGAAGAAGCCATTAGCGCCGCTCTAGTAAGGGAGACTGACAAATCCATAGCCGATCTACTTTGTAGGGCGGACACTGCAAGGACCTAAGCTCCGATATCAGAAGCTTGAAAAAGTGGGCATTTGCCTTACTCACCACGGCAAGAAGGCTCAGGCCTTATTTTCAAGGGTCAATAGTGGCCTACTTAGAAAAAAGAGTCCTGCCTGACGAGACACAAGAGGCCAGAAAGCTCGTGAGAAACTCGGCCTGCTTCACTATAGTGGAAGGACAGCTCTACAAAAAATGTTTCTATACACCCATGCTGAAATGCCTAAATAAGAATGAAGCTGAATACACGCCGGCTGAGATCCATGAAGGCATAAATGGACATCACATGGGAGGAAAAGCTCTAGCCAGGAAGGCACTTAGGGCAGGATACTACTGGCCTACTATGGAGGCGGACGCGAAAGAGCACGTCAAAAGGTGCAAACAATGTCAGAAGCACGCACTCATCCTTCGTGCACCTCCTGAAGAACTACAAACCATCACGGCACCCTGGCCGTTCTACAAGTGGGGGATGGACCTGTTAGGACCTTTCACCGCGGCTGAAGGACAACTCAAATGGTTGATAGTAACAGTTGACTACTTCACCAAATAGATTGAGGCTGAACCCCTCACCACCATAACTTCGGCCAGGATTCAGAGATTCTTTGAAAGAAACCTGATCAACAGATTTGGAATTCCTGCCGAAATCAACAGACAATGGAACACAATTTGCTGATAAGAAGTTCCAAGAATTAATGGCCGACTTCAAGATCACACACCGCTTCGCATCAGTGGAGCATCCTCAGACAAACGGACAAACCGAGTCAGCTAACAAGGTGATCATCAACGGGCTCAAGAAAAGGTTGTTCGTTGCTAAGGGAAATTGGGTGCAACAACTACACCTCGTCTTGTGGGGCTACAGAACAAGTGCCTAATCTGCCATAGAGGAAACTCCTTTCAAGATAACATATGGGTGTGAGGCTATGATCCCAATAGAGATCGGAGAACCGTCCTAGAGGAGGGTGCAAAGACTACAGGGAATTGAGAAACAAAACAACGAAGCACTAACTGTGGAACTCGACCTACTAGATGAAAGAAGAGAGAACGCCAGATATAAGAATATGATGGCAAAACATCTGGTGACAGCTAGGTTCAATAAAAAGGTCAGACCTCGGTCATTCCAGAGCGGTGACTTGGTACTGAGGAGAGTAGACATCGGCAACAAGAATGCCAGAGATGGGAAGCTCGCCGCAAATTGGGAAGGCCTTTACAGAGTTAAGGAAAACCTGGAAAAGAGGAGCCTACACTTTGGAAACCATCTCCAAGAAGCCAGTGAAAAGAACTTGGAACACGGACAAGCTAAAGGCCTACTACAGCTAGGCCTGAAGTCTGACTTCCGAGAATTAGTGAATAAATTTTCTACTTTTTGCAAATAAGACGAGCTCTTAAGCTCAGTCAATAGTTAGATTTATTTCTACGCAAATAAGACGAGCTCCCAAGCTCGGTCAGTAGGTAGATTTACTTCGAAGCAAATAAAACGAGCTTTTAAGCTCGACCCTGTAAATAGATTTCATTTCAAATGCGAATAAAATGAGTATTGACCTCAATCTTATTAATGCATATCGATTTCTATTCAAACAATAAAAGCCTTAGAGCTTAACGATCTAATAAAGGGACAAAGTTTTGTTGACGAACAAAATTTACCCTAGATCAATCAAAGTAACCTCGACAAACCATAAGCCGAAATATAACAGAACGAGATCGAGATCGAACCGCAAATAAAAGAGAAATAAATCGAAGCAACGATATCAGAAAATCAACTCCAAATTTTAAAGCCAACCTAAAGCGGCAAAGATGTTCATACGAAATCAAAAAGGGGATCAAAAGCCCCATAAAAAAGCAACATAATAAAGGTCGGCATTCCGACCCCTTCACTCCTTAGCACGTGGAGAAACGACCTCGTGAACCTCGGCTCCGATCCCCTCCTCATCAGCAGATTCTGATCTCGGAGTTCCAGGAACGATAACGCCGTCCTTCACATCGTACGAAACATCCATCCCATCAGTAATGAGGCCAGGGTTCAGAACCTGGGCTTGAGCAATAGCATTGGCGAAAGCTTCAGTGGCAGCATTCATGACCACGGCCTTCGCCTCTTCGAAATCATCTTGCAGCTTTTGGATCTGAGCATCCTTGTCGGCCAAAGACTTAGTAAGGGTCTCCTTCTCGACCTTCAAACCTTCCGCCCTGATATTGGCCGACTCCGAAGCTTTCTTCGCCTCAGAAAGCTCCAAGGACAGATCCTCAACTTTCATTTCAAGTTCGGACTTAGCCTTATCGAGCTCGTCATGCTTCCTCAAAAGCTCCTGCACCTTGATAGTGAGAGATGAGTTGGTCGCAGCAAATAGATCGAGCCTTTGATGGAGATCCTGGAAGGATTAGAGCAAAGAGGATGCTTTCAAAGAGTCCTCCTCCAACCGAGCTATCAGGGCCCTAAGGTCGGAAGTCAAGGTCGAGCTGCCCATGAGCTGCTGAGGGGGTTTCCGAACGGCCCTAAGTCGGTCCGAAACTCCGACCTTCCACAGCTCCCTAGGTTCCAAGACAATCATGTCCCTTTGTGCAACCACCAAAGGTAGGGGGAGTGGAGATGATGAGGGAGGAGTAGGAAGATCGGCTGAGACCATCTCAGCATCCACTGAACTGCCACCAAGTATGGAATCAAGCCGTCTTTTCTTTGAAACCTCCGACTCGAGGGAGGAAACCTCTTTAGCTTTCCCTTTGGAAGCTTTCTTGGGCTTGGGCAGAAACTTTTTGTAATCGAAACTCGTCATGCTGACTGCAAAAGAGGATCAAAGATCAGAATACAGGTTATAAGTTATGCCAAAAATAAACCAAGAAGATAAACCACATACCAAGCTCACAAAGGACATCTTCCCCTACAATCCGACTTAGATCAATAATGCCATATTCGTCGACATATTCGATCAGAACGGAAACTGCCAACCTTTTTGAACTGGAAAGAGCTGCTACTAGGGTAGCACAGTCTTTAGGACGCCTTCAATAATGCTTCTGCGTCCAGTACAGTTCGAATAGGCATGATAGATCCCTATTGTCCAGCCATTCTACGGCGAACCAAGGAAAGGAGTCAGAACGAGATGCCACCTTAAAATAGGCATCCTTAAAGCCCTTGAAGGATTGGGAGTAAGAAATAAAAATACCCCTACCCGGAGTACCTCGAAGGGTTACCCACCCTTTTCTTTCTTTAACCTCGGCAGCAGTCCGTAAGCACAGAGGTAAGCACACACTTGCTCGAAACCTCGAATAAAAGTCGATGAATTGGGATGAAGCTGTGAGGGCGCAATCCTAAGTCAGCGAATTATGGCCATTTGAAACTCGGTAAGAGGGAACTGAATTCCCAACTTGGTAATCAGATCTCGGTAAAAGTAAAAGAAATGAGGCTCGTCCAAGGTAGGACCCGAGCACACTGGATAATCGCCTGCTGAGAGAATATCAACCCCACTTGGGTCTCTAACTGGAAGTTGGGCTACATCAACGGGAGACATCGTAGATCGCATGTGGAGAATCTCGAGAAGAACCCAATCTTGGACGTCAGATCCTTGCATAGTTATGGCCCTGGAACACGAAGGATGAGGATCAGTACAAAAACTAGCCAAATCTGACCTCAGACTTTCGAGATCAGACGGCAACGAACATGGACTCCAAGAAAAAGGAATGGAGCTGTCAGAACTACTGACAAGATCAACAAACGACATCCGACTTGAAGCCAAATAACTGAAATAAGAAGAAGGGGTAGTCGACTCTGGAAAACCTAGCTCAAATGAAGAAAGGCTAGAAGAACTATCACTCAACCTAAGAGGTGGTATCCGATCTAAAACGGACCTCGAACCCGGGACCACCTAAGACGACGGCAAAATATAAGATAAAGGAGCCGGATCAGGAGAGGAGTTCAACCCAAGAGTTGAAGGGTTCGAGGCCAAAGAAGGACTGTCCCTACCAAAATTAAGTTGAGTCTGACGACCCCCTCCTCTCCGACCTCTCCCTCTCCTACCGCGTCCACCTTGGGAACTCCTGCGACCTCCTCGAGGACCGCGAAGAAGCTGTTGAAGCTTCTCCTCCTCTGTGTATTCCCTGCCATAAAACCAATATTGAACAGCCCGAGGCAGTTGCTTTACTACTTCCTCGTCCACCTCATCACCTCAGCCAACAGCCGAGCCCAAAGACGAACCAGGAATATCCATGTCCAGGTCCAAAATCACAATAGCCAGAGAACCCCTCTCAAAACTCTCAGATGAAGATTCAAAGGAAACACAAGCTTTTTCTTCACTTCAATTAGGAATAAATGCTAGCTCCAAACTCAGATTGAAAGGAAATGCAAGCGATAACCGAACCAAAGTTTGAGCAAAAACAAAGAAGGAAGGAAGGAATACCTAAGTAAAAAATGAGCAGAGCAACTGCGAAATGACTAGAGAAGACGCAAACTTAATGAGAACCTTCACAAACAGCAATAGCAAGAGAAAACACTTGGCGAAGACAATGCCAGAAGAAAAACCCAGAGAGGAACGAAAATCCTATACCGTTTTGAAAACTGGTATTTAAAGGAAGAAAAGTCCCAGGCGCGAAGATGAAAAGACCTCAAACAACTAAGTAGTCAAGGGCTAAATGGTAAAATCGCTTCTGCACGCATTTAATAAATGCACTCATGACCTGCAAAGGCTCAGAACGGCGCTCGCTCCACGATGCACGAACCGCCAATGAGGGAACGACATATGGGAGTTCGTAACCGCCATTGCAGGCAAGAAACGAAAGGTCAAATCGATACGATGAAGTCGAACCTGAGCTCGACCAAGATGTCGATAATCAAGTCCGAGTTCAACCGCGACGTTGCAGCCGAAATACACATCACGGCCAAGGACGACGAAATCAAGAGCTCAGCCAAAAGAAGGTTCACGCCTTAATGGCATATCGAATGTCACGAGCATAATCAAATCTTTGACCCAGTCGACCTAAAATACCAAACACATGAACTCAACAATGTCAAGGCAAAACATCTTAGCACCCCAGCAGTTCGAGCTTCGTAATACCAGGCTAGGGGCAACTGTTATGGATATATTCATCATATCCTAACTGCTACTCAAGAGATCATCAAAGGATAGATCCTCTATTATCCTAACAATATCAAACAACAAAGATACTCAAGATAAGGACCTCATCCCAACAGAAAGGGAGCTGAATCCTAATGCAATCTGGGAGATCTCAAAAGGCCCAAGCCTAGAAAGGTAATCCTTATAAATAAGAGCCTAAAGATCTTAGATACACACTTTTTGAACCTATTTACTATTACTGTCAACACTGTGCACACATCCACGTCTTGGCTATAAGCCTATTGCTTGTGCGCAGTGATTGGAATATTGGCCATAGGCCAGATACATACCTATTCCTATGGTATCTCTGAGCACATACCATCTGGTATAACAATACGGTCTATCCAGGACCGAACAAGTTCCCTACCAAATTTTTTTAAAATATGATACCAAACATGGACATTCAAAAATACTACTTCCATTTGCCTATCTATCCTTAACAAAATCTTCTACCAAACACACCATAAACAAAAGGAAGTACAACTTTAGGGAAATATATATCATAAAAAGAAGAGGCACCAATTTGGCATACCTAGTATTAGTAATAACATATAATTCAAAATAAAAAATGGTAACTTTGGAAACTTAAAAAAGAAAAGAAAAAACCAAATAAATTGGGTGGGTTTGCTATTATCATTACTGTATTTAATCTTTCTTTTCGTTTTCTCTCTTCAATAAGTGATGAGCTTATTCGTATTTGCATATGATAGTAATAGTTGTATCATAATATTGTAAGGGAAGACATAACAAACCTAGAGAAGAAGATAGATAAAACTCATAAAAAAGATATATAAGATAATGATAATGTGTCCTCTCTTTGTTTTGTTTTGACGCTTTTATTGGGAAAAAACATGCCGCTGGGGTTACTGTTTAATTAGCTTTTTGTTGGGTTACTGTTTATCTTTTTATCAAGGGGTTGAATTATTTTATATTTTCAATTTTAATTATTGAATTATTATTAATTCATGATTTTCCTATTACTAATATTATGTACACATTCGATGAAATCCCTGTTAATGTAATTTATGTACTCCAAACTAGTTTTCCTAATTCTACCAATATAGTTAATAAAATTATTATTTAAATAAAATTGGAAAGACAAACTGAGATGTTAATGTATGTCAGAATGTGAATTTCATACGCAATACGAAATCAAAATAAATACAGTTGTATGTAAAAAGGAGAAACGAGGTAGTTGGTGTTTTGAATTCTTTATTTCCTTTGGAGGTAGGCTGGCATGATTGAACTCTTTCTATATGGAATGTGGCTGAATATTACACAAAACATGAGAGGCTTCTTGAAGGATATAATGACATGGATACTGCGATTTCTTAATCTCTTATGTGAAATGAATTTTTAGTTAACTTTACTGGAATTAAGTTTGAACTTGTCCAGAATTGTTCAATGAACAAGGTGACTTTTTGGAAAAAGATGCAGTGAAACCGTTGGCCAACGTGAGGACTATGGAAGATTGTAGAGATTAAAAGTCTGGAGATGCCCATTTGATAAACAGGGGCATGTGATGCTACGCGACATGTTACCAAAATAGTTTGTGGTAGTATCCCATTGATAAACTACGATTAATCTAAGGATTATGCTGCTATCTACAAAGGACAATGCTATTAGCATGCATCTTAACTACAAGGAAGAATGACTTTTCAACAATGTATATGGGTTCCTGCTAAAACTCGTCTTGGTTTTTATTATCTTTCAATAAATTCCCTACAATTAACAGATTTTCGTGCAAGTCTACACGTTTTATATTTTTCAGGGTGCAAGACATCCACCAGGTTCATAAGTCAGAGACAAAGCAATCACAACTCTGAAGCAGGCAAATAAAAGTTCCTTGCCGCCAGGACATGGCCTCTTGGGCACCCATCCAATTCCTACTCGGAAGCGGAAAAATTAAAGTCTCTTGCCGCTAGAACATGGCCTCGAGGGCACTCGTTTAGTTCCTACTCGGAAGTGGAGAAACAAAGTCCCTTCCCGCCAAATGAAGATCGGCCCTCCTGGATAAAAATGGTTGATTAAATGAAGACCGGTCCTCCGGGATAAGAATGGTTTATTAAATGAAGACTGACCCTTTGAGATAAAAATGATTTATTTAAATCGTTATGATTTGCACCTTGGAATACTTATCTACGATACTTTAAGTTAAGAGGTTTAACATATTCCGGGTAAAAATAAATTGAATATAAATTCTGAATAGTGACTACAAGTAACGAGCGACTCGAAAGCAACCTGAAACCTAGAAGGAGCCATAAGTCAGATGTTCCCAGCATTCATATCTTTTTTCACAAACACTTTAAATACTATTTGATAGACATGGGGACTTTACTTTCACCCTCGCATTCCGACTTCGTGCAATACCAAGCTGGGGGGCTTATGTTATGAACCAATTAAATGGTCCCCATTTTTATCCCCACTACATGAAGCACTTCACTCCCCTACTTTCTCTCAACTTCCATCCACTACATATAATCACCCATTAAGTGCACAACTTCTCTAACTGCTAGTGCACTTCATCTATATATAGCTATCTATAAAGGATAAAGGGGGTTCTTCAGCACCTTTAACACAGAAATATCATCAGTACTACGGGAGTATTGAAGACTCAATGCATCATTTACTCAATTTGAAAAAAAACAATTTTTTTTTTACCATTTTACCCTTTCTTGTATGGTTATTTTTTCCTAAACCATAACCTTTTTCTACTTTTAGTAAAGGAGTACATACTACAGTAGTACCAAAGATATGCTCCTTTAACACATATTAATGTTCACTCCGGAACATATAGTTATAAAGAGCTATTGGAAAAAAAGAAGACAAAAATAAAATAAAAATAAAGGTGTGAGTTGCACCTCTTTGTGTCTATATCTCTTAAAAAGAATTAAGTTTGTGTTCTACAAAATGATTTGTGTTTGTCCTTTTAAAGGATATATAATCATGTCTTTTTAAGTGAGAGGAAGAGATACACAATAAAAATTATGGGGGAAGAAAGTGAGCAATTTTTTTTAATTTAAATTTTAAATAAAAGCACTAATTTTAACTAAAATGACTATCCTTTAAAAGAATAAATATTTTTCTATTATAAATATTACATTTTACATATTATTTTATGGGCTATGCTTTTCTCATGTTATGTGAGATAACATTGTCTCATGTAGACATAAATAGGTAGTCCCATAACTAAAAAAAGAAAAAAGAAAAAGAAATGTTGGCTCAAATTTCAATAGGTGTGTAACATGATATAAGCTTTTTTATGAAACATGAGAAAAGTATTTCTCTTATTTTATTTTATTCTTAATATGCGTGTTTTGCAATAAAACAAAATTTTTGGTCCGTCAATAAACCTATAATGTTAAAAATGCCCTCATACAAAATTTATTTTTTGAATTGGGGCCCAACATGCGATTTTTTTTTTTTTTTTTTTTAAGTTTAAGTGGGGTTAGACACCGGTATCCCACTAGAGTGGGGGAAGACCCCCAACCTCTTTGAGAATTTCTGGAAGGGATTACATATCACCCACCAACAATGTCCTCACATCGGCCAGCAGGGTTTGAACCCACGCCCTTGAGGGGTATGGACCAAACCCTTAGCCAACTGTGCCCACCTTTGTTGGCAAGTAGGACTTTGGTCCGTCAATATTTTTGGTGTTTATAGTTTAGGGTTTAGGATTTAGCAAAAATCATAATTATGTCAAGTTTATAGTCATTCTTTTTTCTTGTAATTTGAAGAAGGGAAAACTTAACTTTCACTACTTGTGATTTTGCTGTATATTATTTAAAGGATTTGCATTTGTCATTTAACATGACACAACAAACTTTCCTACGCACACAACATTTTGTGAGGCCCACACTTTTTGAAGAAAAAAGAAATTACGGCACGCAAAACGAATTTCTATAACATTACACAATCACTTTTCCTACAACATAACTCTTATAAAACCCATTATTTAATTAACTTCACGAGCTTTGAAATTTATCATTTAGACACATTATGATTACAATGCATATTATTTAACTCTTATTTGTTAAAAATATTCATATTACGTGCTAAAATATATATCCTTAATAATAAAAATATTCAATTATAAAAAATATCAATTAAACCACGATTTAAATTACCTACAATTTACATACATACAATGTACATATATTATATACGTGTGTGTGTCTATTTTTGTTCAATATTTCATATAAGTTTGTTTCATTTTTAATTTAGATTATTCATCGTGATACTATTTTAAATATAAAACATAATTAATTACAAGTGTATAGAGCAATGTTATTAAACCCGGCTCAGTTATTGACTCGGTCGAGGTACTGGGTCACTGGTTCAACCGCATGACCCGGTAAGTATATGTAAATCTATAATTTATATTAAAAAAACTATAAATATACTTAAATACTTGTAAAAAATATACCAATTTCAAATATTTTAATATGAAAATAATAAATTACACATTAATGTCCAACAAAAGATCAATCAAACATATAATTATTGTGATACTAGTGTTTCAGGTTCAGTAAACGACATCTATAACTATAAATCAAAAAAATTCCCTGCATATTGAATAATCAAGATAATATTAGTGTTGTAGGTACATAATCTATGTAAGTTAATAAGCTACAAATCACTCAAATATTTCAAAAGAAAACAAATCATTTGTGTTTGAGAGTAAAAAAAAAAGAAGACATTAATTTATGAAAAAAAATTAGATTTTTTATTATATACCGGGTCGGGTCACCGGTTGAACCAACCGGGTCATCGGTTTTTACGAAAACTGGCCAGTTTGCACCGCGTCACACCGATTCTGTAACATGGTCGGTCCAATATGAAAATTGGACCAGTTACATGACCGGTTCACCGATTTTCGAGTCGACCTGGCCGGGTCGGTCCGGTTTTTATAACATTGGTATAGAGTGTATAGAGTAGCAAGGATATATATATATATATATATATATATATATATATATATATATATATATATATATATATTGTATTTATTTGGACATTGGAAATAAAACTAGAAAATGAAAAAAAAATAGAATATCTTTTGAGTTGGTAATTCCAGTAAGAAATGCAAGGTATATATTTAAAACAATCATTCAATCATTTGTGTCACACAAATGAAAATTTTAAAATAGATACTGAAAAATGAAAAGTAACTTGAAATCCGGATACTTTTTTTTTCGTAAATGAAAGCCCCAAGAAAAACAAAAAACGAAAAGAATAACTAACAGTTCAGAGCAACTAAACGCTCACTCCCTATAGAAGCCCGATCAGCCATGTATAACAGTGAAATTCCATCCGGAGGGTCATTGAAGATTAATTGATCCGCGAGATGAGATGAGTCTAGAATAAAATTAGCTAATCAGTCTGCATACATGTTTTCTTCGCTATATGTGTGCTTCAGACGCACCTGTCACTCCTTTTCAAGCCATGTCCATATCCGAGATAAAAGTTTCACCTCATAGACTGTTGCACCACTCTTGGTGAGCTCAGTGATTGCAGTTAAAGAATCACTTTCTAAATTTATTTTGCAAAATCATACATTCCAAGCTGTCTCTAGACCTCTGAGTATAACCCAAAGCTCAGCTCTGAAGGATGAACAGACACCGAACCTAGCAGCAAAGCCACCCAACCACTTGCCTTGTTCATTTCTTATCACACTTGCGCAAGCAGCTTGACCAAGGTTCCCACGGGTAGCACCATCCATGTTAATTTTCACAAAGCCAGTATCTGGGAATTTCCAAGCTATATTTAAATACGTATAGTTTAAAAGAAAAGGATTTATTTTGCATTTTTTTTATTAGTTATAGGTAATTATGCTTATCTTTTATTCTGCTACTTTTGCCTACCACTCTCTGTCGTCATTATATCAGAATCTCATTAGAAGAGATAAATGATTAAGGTAGGTAGAATAATCTATCATTGAAATCAATATCTAAAAAATATTTTTAAATAAGAAGTAATATTTTGAATTTTTCAATTTTTTTTGTTTTTATGTTTTCAAAAAAGCTGCAAAATTCTTTGCAAATGATAGATTTATCAATGAGCCAAATGATAAACCACAATAAGTGAGCCGACACCACATCTCAACCCAAGGCCCAAATTGTATGAATCTTTTTTGCACTTATATGGTACTCACTTTGAACATTTATAATCGGTGTGGGACCTCATCACTACTCACCCTTGATTATTTTTCCCTAAGGGCAACTTCTGTGGAAGTCTTTCCATTTCAAGTATTGGAGTCACACTAGCTTTCTGCGAAGCACAAAACCCTTTGCAAATGATATATTTATCAATAAGCCAAATGATAAATCTCAACAAGTGTACCGACACCACATTTCAACCCACAACCTTAAGACTCAAGTTGCATGGGTCTTTTTTGCACTTATATGATACTCACTTGGAATTTTTCTAAGTGATGTGGGTCTTCATTACTACTCACAATTGATTATTTCCAATAAATACAAATAAAAAATAGTTTATTTTGAAAAAGAAACTCATCTAAATTGACTGAGATTTTAAAATCCCAACATTTTTATTTTTCATTAGAGGTTGTCAACATGCATCTACTCATTATTTGCAACATTTTAAAATTTGTAGGCAAATAATTTTATTTTAGTGACAAATTAAGGTTAGACACATAATAATTAATAAATAATCGATCGTATAAAAAGGAAATCTATATCAAACTTCAAAATATCGTTATCTTTTGGTTACTTGATATGGCAATATCGATTCGTTTCCCTTATTCAAGATAATTCTGATAGCTCTACAAACAAATCGGTAGCTGTAGTTTAAATAAAGACTTTAATGTTTCAACAGTGAATGCATATAAGTTATTTACATTCACTTTCAAATTGATGTTTTGCGTTGAAAGATTAAAAAATTATAATGATAAAGATTGTTATAGCCTTGGAATAAATAAATTATAATTACAAAAAGATTTAATTTCTGCCTCAAAACGATATAGTTTTGAGTTCAATACAGATAACTTATCTGTATTCACTGCAAAAAAAAAAATAAACCCATAAATAAAAGTTCCTTATTCAACTGCAATGTGTGATTAGTAAAATAAGTATATATGTATGTTTTATATTTTATTTTTTATATTATTCTTATTTTTTAATTTAGAGCATACAATATGATAATATTTTAAGCAAAAAGCGTAATTAATATCACATTTATATTCATTCTTTTTCTTTGTAATTTGAAGAAGGAAAAACTTAACTTTCACTACTTTTGATTTTGCTACATATTATTTAATAAGGAATGTTATACTTATAACTTACTTTCGTTTACAACTTCTTGCAACTATATCTTAACCGTTAATTTCCATCAATCAACAGTTATTATTTTCGCAAATCAAACTCATTAATTAATTATTAATTCACAATAAATAATAATCGTTGATTGGCGAAAATCAATTGTTAAGATATGATTGTAAGAGGTTATAAATGAAAATAAATTATAAGTATAACATTCCTCTTAATTAATTAGCTTTATGTAATTTAAAACTTATCGTTAAGACACATTATGATTGGATGTATATTATTTTAACTCCTTATAAGTCAAAATGTTCTTATTACAAATTTTTTTAAAATTATCCTTAATAAACAAAATATTAAATTATAAAAAATATCAACTAAATCACAATTCAGATTACATACAATTTGAATACATACAATTCACTTATATATATTGGTTATGGAGTCTAGCTTCTGCATGCATATTGGGTTTGTCGTAGAAGGTTCCTCTTGCAAAAAGTACGGGGTGTGAGCAGTGGCGGAGTTAGGCTCCAATTTGAGTTCGGGCTAAAATATTATATGTGTATTTATTTTTCTTAATTTTAGTTAGTTCATATCATAATATATTTAAATTATATTAAATATAGAGCACCTGAGCATACAGTATTAAGAAGAATTATAATTGTATTAAATATTTTTTAATTTCACTAAAAAAAAATTTATGTAAGTGAAAATTGAATACATAACCTAATATAACTTACTCAAATCTTTTACCAAAAATATTTTAAGTTTTAGATATATAACCTGGGCCAAATTACAATTTTAACCCGGGGCAAATTATAATTAATTATATAATTATATATAATAAGTATAATTTGTTAAAATTTAGCCCGAACCAAGCCACACCCAAACCATATGTGACTCCGCCACTGGGTGTGAGCACAATAATAGAGAGTAGCGTTCAGAAAATGTGTACTTGAGAGCCTTAATCCATTACTTAATGATTGCAGTCCCAATAGAAGATAAACTATTGAGGAATAAGCTCATGAGTATCTTAGTATATAGGTTGTTGGCTTTATCCTAAGCTGTTGCTATGTGGTTATTAGTAATTGATGTTGGACAAATGAGTCGCACATAGAACAAATTATTAGATATTAGGTATAAGGGTAGTTTAGTATATTAGATATTTTAGATCTCTTTCTTTTCTGTTATGCTCTTTTATATAAGAGCTCACTCATTGTACAAATTAATTCACCACAATCAATGAAATTAATATTTTTTCTTTTCTCTCTTTTACCTTCTAATATGGTATCAGAACATTTTTATCCTCTATGAATGGAGATTCCGCTGCAATCACTATTTTTTCCCTCTTTGTTTCCTTTCTTTGGATCTGGTCCTGATCTGTGAGTTTTTTTTTATCATGAGAGCTACTCTTTCTCCTTCATTTTTTTTTCTATCTCCATCTTTTTTTTTTTAATTTTGGTTTCGGGTCGTCATTTTTTTCCCCTATCTGATTCAATTTTTTTTGGTTCGTTCCTTTTCTTTCCACCTTCCCGGCTTCCTCTCCTCTAGATTTCACAGATCTGGTTCATTTTTCACCTTCTCAGATGTGGTTTGTTTATTTTTCTGGCATCTCCTTCTTCTGGCTATGGTTAGGCCGTGCTTCCTTTTCCGGCTGGGTCTTCTCCTGTCTCGATCAGCTTTTTTGGCAACTTTTGGTCGTGCATGTTTTCCGGCGTTTGGTCTGTCTCTCCAGTCTGCTCTGGTTATGCCAAATATCCATGCGTTTTCCATATCTCTCTACTAGCGTTCCCAGATCTGTGGCGTTCCATCCACCCAGATCTGTGTTCTTCTCTTTGTCATTTGTTGTGGGTCATCTTCTCCGGCAACCCTCTCTGCCGTGTATGGCGGCACGTTCATCCTCTGCCCAGATCTCTCCTTTTCTTCCAGATTTGTCATCAACGCTTTTCATTCCGGTCGCGTCTCCTTCACTACTGTTCGAGTTTGTTGGACCAAATACTGTTGTTCAGTTTCCTTCTCGTTCTGTTTTTTTTATTATCTGCATTTCCTATTTATTTTTTATTTTTTTTCATTTCATTTTTTCATTCTCTTGTTAGTCGTCTTCCACCTTTGTCAATCTGGGTTGCTTGCTGATATATTTTTAGATCTGTCTACTTGTCTCTTTCACTTCTCATTTTGCAGGTTTGTGAAGATTTATGGAGCTCATGGATTTTATTGCAATATATCATTGTAGTTTTTGGTGGATTTTTCATTATGTAATTATTTATTTTTCTGTACTGTGTTGGCTTGTATTTGGTTTTGCCATTGTTTTGGCTTTATTTTTGCTTCTTATTCAGGGGGAGCATTGATCATGTTGCTGAATTTCATTCCAGAACAGTTGATTTTGCCGATGTCCATCCCGGCAGTTCATATTAGGTTGCTGATGTCCATCCCAGCCCTTCCTTCCTTTGCTGGTGTCCATTCCAGCACATTATAGCTGATGTCCATTCTAGCACATTATAGCTGATGTCCATTCCAGCACTATTTCTTCATTAGCTGATGATCATGTTATTTGGTTATTATGTTTTCTTGATTTTTCTTGTTCAAGATGGAAGTTCTCTTTGTTCACTCTCCATCTTGAGGGGGAGTATTAGATATTAGGTATAAGGGTAGTTTAGTCTATTAGATATTTTATATCTCTCTCTTTTCTGTTATGCTCTTTTATATAAGAGCTCACTTATTGTACAAATTAATTCACCACAATCAATGAAATTAATATTTTTTCTTTTCTCTCTTTTACCTTCTAATACAAATTTAAACAAAATTCACTTATTCAACTGCAATTTTTGATTAGTAAAATGAATATTTATGTTTACTTTTTGTTTAATTTTTTATATTGTTGTTATTTTATTTTTAATATAGAGCACACACCACTATAATATTGTAAGGACAAAGCGTAATTAATATTAAGTTTAAGTTCATTCTTTTTCCTGGTAATCTAGAGGTAGGAAAGCTTCACTTTTTTTTTTTTTTTGGTGTGGAACTGAAAACTCACTTTAACTTGATGTGGTTTTGCATTACATTATTTAATTAACTTCATATGATTTAAAATTTATCATTTAAATACATTGTGATTACATATATATATATATATATATATATATATATATATATATATATATAATTTAAATACATTATATATATATAAATATAATTTAAATACATACGATTCACTTTTATATATATATATATATATTGTGTGTACTTTTATTTTATTTTTAATATAATTCTTATTTTATTTTTAATTTAGATTAATCATCGTAATATTATTTTAAAGATAAAACGTAATTAATACAAATTAAGGTTAGGCACCTAGTAATTGGTAAATAATCTAGGAAGGAAATTCTGTAATACCCCGTAGTACTCCGGTTGTTAACATACATGATATTTGGCCTACACAACGAAAGACTTTATTTTAAAAGAATAATAAAGCGTTTTACAAAAATACGAGTAAATTTTTTCCAAAACATTTTCTGAAAACATTTCTAAAAACGTCCACGTGAGATACTGCGAAAGCGTAAATCTAAACATACATCTACTAATTAATCCCATGAGCCAGTATTAGTGGCCATTGACCATCAAGATATGACATCAAGTGTCATTCCTGACGGAGTCTCACGGACAACATAACAGCTGTATTTCGGATAACTGGAAACATGGTCCCACACATACAGATCACCTAATTGATACAATAATTTAAACATATAGCTTACAAGTCCCACACGAACTGCAATCCACTCAATGGGTCAATACAAATAATAAGACTCAATGCCCAAATTAACTGAATACATGCATCAAGTCTATATTAATTCAAAGTATAAAAGCATCAGTAAATAATCCATGGCTCTAAGAATACAATCATGAGGCTAAATAAATACATAAAATAATCTCCATAAAATAATTAAGCATGTTAACAAGTCTACATGCCAACATCAAATCTAAATATAATATAAAATCATCAGCTGCATCATCAACTACTCCAATCAGTAGCGGACCTAGAAATTTTTATTTATCATATTTGGTTACGGGGTTCGGGGACAGCGCACCCAGATTTTTTTTTTTAAATTTTTAAATGTATTAAAAAATAAAAAATAAAAACAAGAAAAGAGTAAAATAAAACTTCAATATAATATAAAAAAAATAGCAATCAAGAGTCATGATGATTTTTCTATTGTTATTTTTTCTATTCTCAATATTCAGAATTTTGAGATCTACAGTTATAAATGATAATTATATGCAAAATAATCTTACCTCATTTTTTATTATTATTTTGATATAAAATATAACAGAGAAAAGTCACGTGGGACCCATCATTAAAGAAAAAAAAAGAGTGAGATTTTCAAAGTGAGATAACATGAGATAATTATTTCATGTAAAATGAGAGTAATATTTTCCTCCAATAATTAAATTCAATGTTTCACATCACTTCAATGGTCTGACAATCTTTTATTGTACCAAAAATATCAAAGTAATTAAACCCTTCTTTTTTATGTAATATTAAATCCTTCTTTAAATTCCACAAATTATGAAATTCAATTGTTCACATTTCATGCATTCATCTGCATTACATGCTTTACACAGTGTCAGGTTCATGAAGAGTAGTTAATTTTTTTCTCTCCAAAATCTGTGTCTGCACTTGTAGACACATGCAACAAAGTGGGTCCGCCGATGACTCCAATGTGGGGGCCTTGCCCCTAGAAGCGTCACCATTACTCTGGGTACCTGAAATGATGTCCCCAAACGGGATGAGATAACAACATCTCAGTAAGCTCAAGGTTCATAGAGGATCCTCTAACTCCTGAGCCCACTTCCTGAATGACAAGTCAGACTATGATGCACAGACACGGACACGGGACACGACACGCCGACACGTTAATTCTAAAAAATGTCATATTTCGACACGTTGGGACACGTTTTGATATTAAATAAAATTTTTAATATATATAATATAATTTATATTTAATACATATAAGAGTCCATAATAAGTCATATAACCAATCAAATATTTAAATTTCATAACATAAATATAAATATAAATAATTTTTCGTACTTTGTTAATTTTTATGTCAAATTTCATAATAGAAAAAAATTAATTTATAAATCATTTCTTTTATATTTAGTTAACAAAATAAAATTAAGATTAAAAAAAAAACGTGTCCGAGCGTGTCCGAAAATGTGTCCGAGCGTTGACCGCGTGTCGGAAAAAGTTGACTGCGTGTCGAAAAAACATGTCAGAACGTGTCGGAGAGTTGATCGCGTGTCCCCAAATGTTGACCGCGTGTCCAAGCGTGTCTGAACATGTCCGTGTCGGACATGTGTCCGACACGCAAATTTTAAAAAAAATGTGTGTCTGTGCTTTCCAGAAGTCAGATATAAAGCATATAATACAAACATAGCATCATCATATCATCCTTGTGTAACCCCAGGGTCAAGCCATAGACGGTTACACATGTGTGACTTCCAAGGTCAAGCCATAGATAGTCAATACAACCTCAGTATGAAATAGCTCTCAGAGTCAAGTCATAGGCAGTCAATACAACCTCAGTAAGAAATAGCTCCCAGAGTCAAGTCATAGGCAGCCTACATACCTTGATCACTGGCCAGGATCCTCATAACATATATCATCAGTGCATCATCATAACATCAAGATCATATAACATCTATATGAATGTGAATGAATGCACATATAAATCATACCATATACTTTCATACAATACAACCATAATGCCCACCATCATGGTGGGGCTACAAGAGAGAAGAGTCAACTAGAACTAGGAGCTTACTTCACAGAGCTTATCAACAGCCCAACTCCAACAGTCAATACGTATACTCCCGTACACTCTCAAGTGACAAGCTCTCTAAGCAAACCTAGAGCAGGAATCGTTTACATTATTAATACTCAATCACTTAATGATTCCACATTACATTCTTACATGCCAATAATATGCCCATCACAAGTCTAGACTAATTATTACTTATTATTTATTTTTGTGCATTATTATAAGCCACCACATTCTTTAATTACTTACATAACTTAGAATCCTGTTCTAGGCTCACTTAGGTAACTTAGATTATTTTCAACTCATCCAAGTCATATAATTAATTATTATAAGTTACTAAGGGTTCCCATAAGCCCACTTAGCTTAAATGTCATTTTACGGTTTTCCCGTAACTGTACCTGCTTATGTTTTCTAGTCACTCAGCGCAAATAACTTGTTATAAAATTCTTAACTTTTAGTATATTAATCTAGACTCAGTTACCTTTCCAACAAGGTATCACGCGCCTCATTTGGAGTTCTCTAGCTCCGGTTATCATCATTTGAAGTTGGACAAACAAAGCTGTTTGCCAACTCCGAACAGAGCCCTAAACATCCTTTACCATTTCTGCGATTCTGAAAAATCTAATAACCTAATTCCTCTCAAATTTTTATGCAAACAACTAAACACCTTTAGCTTTAATTCGACATATTATGAGCCTAATTGGAGTAAGAATTGAGGGAAACAATTTGTAGAAGTTGCAGCCATGTACAGCCCCTGCACATGGCATTTCTGTGCAGTCCTCACTCAAACGAACATACAGAATGTAATACATCTTAAATTGATATCAAATTTTGACACCACATAGCTAACATCTCAAGCTTCAATTTGATATAAAGCAAAACCCTATATGACCTCTGTGGAGGGAGATATGCTCTCCCCTATTTTGCCTAAAAACTGGTTACTTAGCCTTAAATGTGTTTACTTAACAAACCTTAATTGCTTTTGATTATAAATCCTAATTCACATTAATTCTTGGATTTTTCAATTATTAAGTCATATTATGAAATCTTCTTTGTCCTATTATGTCATGATACTTAAAGTTTACTAGTTACTTAATTAGTGTACCTAAACCCTACTTTAGTCCAATTTTAGAGTTAAATCCTAATTACTTTTGTTAATTAATCTCTACTCTTAATTAATCTCCTAATTCATCATCTTCTTAATTTTAACATAACTAAACCCTTATATACTTTATGGGGCAGACTTGATGAGCTATTTTAATTAGAGGTTTTAGCCTTTATTAATCATTATTAGTGAGTTTTACTTAGAGTTAACCTACCTAGTTAATCTTTCTAATCATTTTTCCATACTTAACAACTTAATCACATTTTTTTGTCATCAAACCCTATCCTTACATGATATGGCCGAAATGTTCATGGTCCATTTTAGAGTTCATAGTCCTCTTTTTACATGAACATCACTCAAAAGTTCAAAGGTGGCACCTTTAGCCATCCAATCCATCATTTCATGGTTCACAACACACACACACACACACACACACACACACACTTAAGGATCATCATCAAACCATGACATAATTTTTTTTTTAAACAATATTCCTTAATAACATCACAAAACTGTGGCACACTTAGGCATAAAAGGGAAGACTTTTGAGTTATTTTGCTCCATGGAAGCTTACATCTTCAAGGTTCCTCCTTTAGCTCAAGGCTCCACCTTTTTCCACCAAGAACCCTCATTTAAGCAAGGACAAATCTTCATGAACATGCTCATGAGTTAGGCTCAAGAACACAAGAAGAAAGATGAGGTTTTTCATGAAAAAGATCAAGAGAACTTACCCACAAATCACAAGAATCAAGCAACCAAGTGTGATTCTTCAAGAAAGCTTAAGAACACAACTCAAACCCTTGAAAAACACCCAAAACCGTGGCTGTACATGGTGCTAAGGGCTACAAAATTTTGGCTTCACACCATAAAAATGGTATGGTGGTGAAGATGAGAGTGAGAGGAACAACTTTGATGAAGGAGATTTTGTGTTTTGGAGAGGTTTTGGTGGAGGAATCTTAGAGAGAAGTAGAGAGTTTTCAAAATTTTAAATTTAGAGAGAGAATGGTGAGGGAGGCGCTGCTGTTTCTGATCAGCCAAGGGAGAGGGCGCCCTAATGTGAGGGTGCCATGTCACTAAGTGACCATTCGTCCTTTAGTGAGATCCGGTGTAATTTTTAACTGATCCGTCGTCAAATTTTTATCCAAAAATTCCCAAGACTCTAACTTTAAGCACTTAACATTAATTTTGTCTAATTATCATGTCCATAACTCAAAAATTTAATTAGTAGATCACAGATTCACTAGCAGTTGTTTAATTGCACTGTAGTCTTTATCGGTGTTCTTAACTGTACTCGGATTTCATAATCTTCTTAACTTTAACATTTTTGGTCTAATTATGACTTGTTAGGCATATATTGGTCTTTGTTTCCATTTTCTAATCTTTTTCCCCTTCTGGGATTCTACCGGTTGCTGCTGCAGCAGTACAAAATACCCGGCAGAAATGACTTTTCAAAAATATCCCAATATGGGTATCAATCTTTATCAAATCATATCCTAATCTCATTAATGATGTTTATATCATTAGATTAGCTCTCTAATTATAATTTTCTAACTTGGAGCTATTCTACTGACTGTTATTACGTCAGCATGCAAATTTAACAGATAAAAATTCATCAGTGCATAATACCCTCAATATGGGTATCAAAATTCTTAGAATTTCATCCTCATTCTATTTATGACCATATGGTCCTCATTATAACCCTCTAATTTAATATTCATATTATTAGGGTTATTATGAATTCGTTTCCAACTCAGATTTTATTAAGAATAACAAAATATTTTCAAAATTCAAACTAACGCGCCAATGCATATTGTTTGCGCCATTTTTCTCAAAATTAAGAATCTTTTTTCCCAATAATATTTTACTATTACAATATTAAATTTATCATTGGCATAGTAATATTTTTCCTATAAATAAAGGCTAAAAGAGCCATTAGACATTGCTTAGAAAATGGAGCAAATATAAAAGACTGAAGCAGATGGAATTTTGGGGAACCTATACTCGAGAATAAAAAAAGTAGATTTTAAAGTAAGTTCTTCTTAGAAAAAAAGGAACAATTTTTGAAAGAAACTCTATTTGAGAAGAAGGAAAGTAAATTTTGGAGGAAACTATATTCGAAAAGAAGGAAAGTATATTTTGAACGAAACTCTACTTGGTGAAAGGGAGAGGAAGAAAAAGAAATTTAGAGTAAGAAACTTTTTTAACAAGGAAATATAAAAGTGAATAATAAGGTGATGATAACTTCGTTGTTTATTCTAAAATATAAACCCCATAGAAGTATTACTTTGTAATCTTATTTTACCTTTTCTCTTCTTCCCCTAACCAATCTTGATGAGATATCGCATTTCGATTTCTTTTATGTTATTTATTTTAACATTTTATATTTCATCAATTTGTATTTTAGTAATTTATATTTTTACAATTTATACTTCAAACAATTTACATTTTTGCAATTTATACTTCTACACTTTATAATAATTTTTTTACTATATATGTAAAAAATATCATGCATGTATATATTTAATTATTTATTTATATTTCTGCATGTTCATTATATTGATATTTTGTGTCTTTAATTTTTATGCAAATTACCATAGAATTATAAATTGCTAACTTGGCTTACTTTAAATCATCTCTAGCCTTTAACTCAGCCTTGTTGTTCCGTGTTTTTCTCTTGAGCACAGTAGGGTGTTTATGGGTCAGGTCGGGTCGAGTTTTTGTGTCGACCCGATCCAACTTGGTTTGTACAGGTCAGGTATTTTAACCCAACCCAGTTTAATATAATTCAAGTCAGGTCTGACCCAGTTTGAATTCTTTTGAATTGGTTTAGAACCGGGTCAGATCTAACTTGACTTGATTTTTGAAGTGGGTCTAACTTGATGTTAAAATCGGGTCAAATCTGATCTAACCCGCTTTTAACTTAGTTTCAAAACTTGTTTTTGATTTTTTTTATATAGTTATTGATTTAATTTTTAAACTCATGTAATTTAATTATTTATTTGTTTTAAAATATATAAATTATATAATAAATTTGATATTTAATTATTCCACTGATAGAAGATTTTTTTATTTATTTTTAATATTATGTATGAATATTTAAGTAATTTAGTAGAATCGTTATAGAAGGCTAACTAGTCTTTAATTATTATAATTATTGGCACTAAAAAGACTATAGATAGATATGTGATAAGAATAAGAAAAAGCTGCCATTAATGGATAATACGGATTCATCAATCAAAAAAGGAGTCTCTTCTTGGTCCATACAAAGCAGTTTCTTCTGATTATTTTATTTTTAACAACACAATAATATAATGAATAAAAAATAGGTAAAGAAAGAAGACAAAGTTTACCTGCGATAATGGCGGCCTCACCGATGATGAACTTGGAGATACTGTGAACGACAACATCAACACCAAGATGAGCTGGCGAAAGCACCATTGGAGCAAAGGTGTTGTCCACCACCACCATCAAACCCTTTCGGTGGGCCAGCTTGCTGAGCTCCGGAGTATTCGCCACCGTCAGAGTAGGGTTTGATATGGATTCGAAGTACAGAACTTTGGTCTTCCCTTCCACCATGGCACCATCTACCATCTCCAGATCCATGGCTAAAATCATAGGTGAAGACCCTTAAAACAAAAATGGCAATTGTGACTTTTCATTTTTTTTTTTTTTTCACAAAATGGATATGGATCAAGTTTTGGATTAATGAGTCAATTATTAAAATATGTCAGGTCTAAAATTGATTCAAAAAAAGTGGATCAGTATTTAAACTCACTTAAAAAAAATAAGTATTTATGGGTCAAGTCAAGGTCAGATCAAGAGTGTAACACCCCGTGTATACTCGGTTTGTTAACATGTCATTCTATTAAGCCACGCTTAATAAAATATGCGGAATATCTTTTTCTTTTCAATTATGACGTCATTATAATTAACCAAGTTGATTACTTAATCAATTTCATAAAAAGATTGCCTGTATGTAAATTGCAAAAGACAGCTAACTAAAATACCTTAATAGATAAATAAGTATGAGATCTAAGTCATGTATCTACAGCACGTAGTCCGGACAATATCATGATAGTTTATACAACCCCAGTCTAAGCAAATGATACAATATCAAATGTGGCATGGACAATCTCCATGCTCACCAAATAAATAACATAGCCAACAGAGTCTCAACACAGTAATCCATAAAGTGAAGCAAAAAGCATAAAGTAATAGACATGATCCAGCATCCAAGCATAAATCAGCATAAGCAGGTAAACAACAATCAACTAAGCTCCGACCTCCTGCCGCTAGAGGTATCAATCCCTGGGTTACCTGAACCTGAAATAAGCTCCCAAACGTGGGGTGAGATCTCTAAACAGAAATCCCAGTAAGACACGGGGTCCTCAAGGATCTTCCACCCCAAGCTCACTTACATGTGCAATATAATTTCCAAAGCAGTTAAACAGTATAAGTTCCAAAACAGTGCAATGCAGCAGATAATTATGTCATGTGTGTTATAATTAATCTACTGGCTAGAGAAATGCAGGAATACGTCTATTACCCACTCTAGTGCAAGACGCCACTTGCACCCACCCACAGTGTCACCATCTTGTATGACGCCACATACTCAGGCATACCGTCTAAGTGGAACAACACATACATATTAAAAGCAATTGCACATACAGCTCAACATCATTTTCAATTATCAAAGCATGTAAATACATCATGCATATAAACCATTCCCCCTTGGGGTATGGTGGAACCACACAATGGCTAAACTGAGGACACGAAAGCTTACCTTGCAAGCTAACTATCCAAGCCAAGAGTCCAACCAAGCTCAAAGTCCACACACAGCAGAATCTCAATTTATTTTGGACCAGCAATCATATCAATATTCAAGCACCACAAGCATATGACATAAAGACAACATTTTTCCTTTATGTTTCATGTCTTTAGGCTTCTGACAAAGCCATAAGCCCTTAATCACATAGATTCTGACTTAGCTTAATCATTACAGAAGTTCAACTTAATCAATCTAGGGTCCACAAACCCCAAACACAGTTCTGTATGAACAGTACAGGCACTGTCTAGAAATTCCCAGAATATCCGGATATTTGTCGGGGACATATACAGATATGCATATCCGGATATCCATATTCAGATATCAACAGACCCCATATCCGGATATCATATCCGGATATTTCGCGACAGAATGCAGTTTCTGTATTTCGCGAGATATCACTTCCAAGGTTTGGTTTTTAACACTTTAAAACGTTAAAGCATGCATCTTTAAGCCCATTTAAGTTCATATACTAGTTGGTTACTTAAACAACTCATTAAACATGCCAAGACTCCACTTTTAACCATTAAAACTCATGATCAAAGGTGGTGAAGCTTACCCAAGCTCAAAACAGAGGTATAAGGCACTTGGAGCTCTCACAACAGCTCCAAAAGTTCTGACTTTGCCAAGCCACGAAAATGATGATCAAAGGTTGGTTCTTTCTTACCAAAAATGGCTTCTTGGACCAACACCAACAAGACACAAGCTCTCAACAACTCAAACAATGAAGTCAGCCCCACAACCCCTACACACAGTGGTTGAACAACTAGAAAAGGCTCCCACTCTCCCTCATAAGACTAACTCTTACTCAACAATGGTGTTTTGGAGAAGGTTTCATGGAGAAACGTGGCTCCTTGGTCTCAAAATGGAGAAGAGAAGACAATGAAGTGATGGGGGCTGCTCAGCTGAAGGTCTCCCACGTAAAAGGCACTAAACAATGACCTAGGATTATATGGCAAGGCCTTATATAGGCCACTTAAGTTTTAATCGCACTGTATTAGCGCTAATTGCTACACTTAACATTTTAATCCCAAACATAGGATTTTGAACCTACTCATTTTTCTAAGATTTTTCATATTTTTATTTTATTTTTCGCAGCACCTTTTCGGTACGCGCTTTTACATAGCCAGTACAGTTCTAGCACCAGTTCTCATTATTTTAACTTGAAAGTTGAAATCACAGTCCTATATATTATTCTAGGAATATTCATGCACTTATTATAATTTTCCGGACACTTCATCGATACGTATCTATACCGAGGAGCAGAACCGGTATCTGCATTTTTCGTCAGAAAAGCGACTTTCAACATTATTAATCACTTACCATAATTATTTAAGTCTTCTCATAATTATTAGGGTCAATTATGGAATTATTTCCAAATTCTCAAATTTAATTAATTAAATTCCTTAATTAACGGTGCAGGTTCTTACATTCACCCCACCTTTTTAGGATTTTGTTCTCAAAATCAGAAACATACATGTCTCGGAAGTCGGGATACTGCCGGAGAAGCTCGTCCTCTCGCTTCCAAGTATACTCCTCAGGAGTTCTTCCAGTCTATTGCACTTTGACCATCAGAATGATCTTGCTCCTCAGCTTCTTCTCGCCACGATCGAGAATCTTGAGTGGTCCGACGGGAGTTTTCAAGTCCTTCCGAACTTCCACATCATCCGGTTGCACCACGTGTGATGGATCTGCTATGTACTTTCGAAGCTAAGACACGTGAAACACGTCGTGGATGTTGGCCAAGTTCGGAGGCAAGGCTAGCCGGTAGGCAACTGGTCCTACACTACCAAGGATCTAGTATGGCCCAATGAATCTCGGGCTCAACTTTCTCACTCTGAGGGCCCAACCAACACCGGTGACAGGTGAAAGTCTCACAAACACGTGCTCACCCTCACTGAACTCCAGTGGACGATGCTTGACATCGTAGTAGCTCTTCTGGCGATTCTGCGCCTGCTTCAGCTTTTTCTCTTATCATTTGGATCTGCTGGGTAGTATCGTGGACAAGGTCCAAGCCAAACAACTCCTTATCTCCAACCTCAGACCAGCAGGTAAGAGTCCGACACCTCCTACCATACAACGTCTCGTAGGGTGCCATGCCCAGCTAGCATAGAAACTGTTGTTATACGAAAACTCAACCAATGACAGGTACCTATCCCATGCTGAACCTTGCTCCAAAGTGCAAGCCCTCAACATGTCCTCCAAGGTCTGGATGGTCCGCTCAGTCTGTCCGTCAGTCTGAGGGTGATAGACTGTACTCAATCTCAACTGAGTACCAAAAGCTCCCTGCAGCGCCTCCCAGAATCGAGATGTGAACTTCGGGTCCCTATCACTGATGATACTCTTGGGCACCCCGTGAAGCCGCACAATCTCGCGAACATAAAGTCTGGCCAACTGCTCAGTAGTGAAGCTCACCTTCATTGGAAGAAAATAGGCAGACTTCGTCAGTCTGTCCACAATGACCCAGATAGAGTCGCAGCCAACCTGAGTCTTCGACAAACCCACCACGAAGTCCATGGAAATGCTGTCCCATTTTCATTCCGGAATCTCTAGAGGTTGAAGCTTATCAGATGGCTTCTGGTGTTCTATCTTCACCTTCTGCCAAATCAAACACTTAGACACATACACAGCTATGTCCTTCTTCATGCCCGGCCACCAGAAATTTCTCTTCAAGTCTTGATACATCTCTGTAGCACCAGGGTGAACCGTGAACTGGCCCTTATGGGCCTCTGCCATAAAAGGACCTCGAGGAACCACAATCCTCTTCTGGAACAACAAAAGTCCATCCTCATTCCAAGACACACCGTCTTGGTTCTTCATGTAGTCCAGGCACTCTATCTGCACTTGCGCATCTTGGATTTTCTCCATAAATTCATTCTTGACTCTCACAGTTTCCATCTCGAGAAGTGCACCCCCAAACAAGGAAATCACCGTCAGGTCTCGAAACTTCTCAATAACATCAAAGTCACCTATCGATAAACTGGATAGACTCACGGATTTCTGACTCAAAGCATCAGCTACCACATTGGCCTTGCCAGGATGGTACTTCAACTCAAAGTCGTAATCCTTCAGAAACTCCATCCATGTCCTTTGCCTCATGTTCAGCTCCTTCTAATCAAACAAGTACTTCAAAATCTTGTGGTCACTGAACACGGCAAACTGCATACCAAATAGATAATGCCTCCAAATCTTGAAAGGGTAAGAACCCGCACCGTTAATTAATGTATTTAATTAATAAATTATGTGAAAATAGGAAATGATTCCATAATTGACTCTAATAATTATTAAGAGGCTTTAATAATTATGGTAAGTGATTAAGAATGCTGAAAGTCGCTTTTCGGAAGAAAAGTGCAGATACCGGTTCTGCTAGTCGGTATAGATGCGTACCGAAAAAGTATCCCGAAAAATTATAATAAGTGCATGATAATTACTAGAACAATATGTAGGACTTGTAAAACGAGTTTCAAGTTCAAATAATGAGAACTGGTGCTAGAAACCGGTACTGACTTTGAAAAACGCGTACCGGAAAGGTGATCGGAAAAATATAATAAAAATATGATAATTCTTGGAAAAATGTGTAGTTTCATATTCGAAAGTTTGGGATTAAAATGATAAGCGTAGCAATTTAAGCTAATACTGCGTGTTTTAATGAGTTTTGGCTATATATACTATGTCTAAGGGCACATTGCCCTAGATACCTAAATTTTGAACGTGGCTTTTCTTGGAGGCTGACCAGAATAGTGTTCTTAGGCTTCCTTCTCCATTTCTTGATCAAGTAATCACCTTTGATGCTTGTTCTTCCATTTAAACACTTGGTGAGGGTGAGGGTTGGCCTTGGGACTGCATTGTTGGCCTTTTTCTGAGTTAGAGAACCTGTGTGAGGGAGTTTGAACTGCTGAGTTTGGTGTTTGAAGGGTGGGAGTCTCATTCTTGGCATTTTGATCTTCAAAGTGTCACCTTTGTGAAGAAAAACCTACTCTTGATGGTGTCATTTTCGTGCATCATATTGAGTCAGCTTTGAGTGGCTGTTGTGAGCTCCAAGAGCATCTCCCTCCTCTGTTTTGAGTTGTGGTATGATCACCAACCTTTAACTTGAGTTTTAATGCTTAAAAATGGAAGCTTGATGCATCTTAAGGCTAAAAGATGATAACTTGTTGTTGGGCAATGCTTAACAAACCTAGAAATGCATGTTTAAGTGTTTAAAATCGGTAAAAACCCAACCTTGGAAGGATATCTTCACGAAATGCAGTTTCTGCATTCTGTCGTGAAATATCTGGATATCTGCCCGAGAAATATCCGGATATGTGATATCCGGATATGGGATTTGGACATCCGAATATTAGATATCCGGATATGGAAATCTGGATATCCGGATATTGTATATCCGGATATGCACAGCGAATTATCCGCATATTGCATATCCGGATATGGTCCCGAGGAATATCCGAATATTCTGGGATTTCATAGAACGGTAGCTGTGCTGTGTGTACAGTAGGCTATTGGGGGTTTGTGGACCCTAGATTGATGAAGTTGAACTTCTGTAATTAATGGACTAAGTCAGAATCATGTGATTAAGGGCTTGTGGCTTTGTTGGAAGCCTTAAGACGTAAATCGTTAAAGGAGAACGTAGTCTTTATGTTAATTATTTTAAGTTATGTATATTGATACACTTGCTGGTCCTAAATCAGATTGTGATCTGCTGTCTGTTGGACTTGAGCTGTGAGGACTCTTAGCTTTGGATAGTGAGCTTGCAAGGTAAGCTTTCATGTCCTCGGTTTAGCCATGTTGTGGTTCCACCATGTCCCATGGGGGTAAGGTTACATGCATGCTGTGTTACATGCTTGTGATGTTTTGGAAATGCTGTTGAGCTATTGTATGCTAGTGCCCTGTTGATATGCATGTGGTGTTCCACCTATACGGTAAGCCTGAGTATGTGGTACATACAAGATGGTGAGGCTGTGGGTGAGGTGCAAGCAGTGTTCCTTGTACTACGTGTGGGTAATAGACGTATTCCTGCATTTCTCTGGTCAGTAGAATAGTGATTACACACATGCCATAGATATCTGTTGCACTGCATAGTTTTGAGAACTTATATTGATAAAATGCTTTTAGAACTTATATTGCACATGTAAGTGAGCTTGGGGTGGAAGATCCTTGAGGACCCCTTGTCTTGTTGGGAAATTCGTTCCCTCAAACTCCAATGTCAAGCGAGTCCAGGGGAAGCCCGTGGCGGGGGGCCACCACCAATGAGCTAAGGCTACATCAACCGTAGCAAGTAGATCCGACACCATGTCTCAACCCAAAACCTTAAGGCATCGGGTTCATGGGTCCTTTCACTTATATACTCTTCACTTAGCTCATTACCAACCAATGTGGGACTCATCACGCTTGAATATCTCAACAATCTCCCCCTCAAGTGTGAAACCCACCATTGGTATGCTCCCCCTCAACCGAGTACCCGAAGCGCAAAGTACTCGACCCGCCTCTTAGCCAATCACTAGGCTAGCTCGAGCCCAATCCGGCTCTGATACCACTGTTGGGAAATTCGTTCCCTCAAACTCCAATGTCAAGCGAGTCCAGGGGAAGCCCGTGGCGGGGGGCCACCACCAATGAGCTAAGGCTATATCAACCGTAGCAAGTGGATCCGACACCATGTTTCAACCCAAAACCTTAAGGCATCGGGTTCATGGGTCCTTTCACTTATATACTCTTCACTTAGCTCATTACCAACCAATGTGGGACTCATCACACTTGAATATCTCAACATGTCTTACTGAGATTTCTTGTTTAGAGATCTCACCCCACATTTGGTGAATGCTTATTTCAGGTTCAGGTAATGTTGAGACCTCAGGCGGCATGAGGCCGGAGCTGAGTTAGATTTGCTGTTATATTATGCTGACATGTTGGATGCTGGATATACATGCTGCTTTATGTTTTTAGTTCGTGTTATGATTATGATTATCTTGTTGAGATGCTGTTGATTTGGTGAGCATGGGGATTGTCCATGACACATAGACTTGTTTATGTCTTGTTTTATTTAGAGTTGTAATAATGTATCAGGATATGGTCAGGACTACGAGTTGTAGATCCGTGATTTTAGATACACACTTTATTTATATATTGAGGTATTTCAGTAGATGTCTTATTGCAATTTACATACAGGCGATATTTTATGAAATTGTTTAAGTAACCAAGATGGTAATTGACAATGACGTCATAATTGAAAAGAAAAAGAATATTCCGCATTTTTAATTAAGCACCGCTTAATACGATGTAATGATAACACTACCGGATATATACGGGGTGTTACATTTTATGGTATCAGAGCAACGGTTTTAGGGAAAAGCCTGTATGTATTGCAATGATTAGGATGTTTGGTTGTGTCTGTTTTGTGTGTTTGCTCCGTCGAGTATTATTATGATAATGCATATGTGATCACATTGCGTGGGCCTGATCAACTCATAATTTGTGTAACTTGTGCAGAGTCATGGTAAGACCCGGGAGAAACCGCGAGACTTCGGAGGATCAGCCCGATCCTGTCCTGGCTGCATTGGCTGAGATGCAGGCGGCCCGACAAGCCGACCAGGAGGCCATAAGAATGGCAAACCAGGCCATGCTGGACACCGTCCGAGAGGCGAACAGGAAAGCCACTGAGGACGTGTTGGAGGCCAACCGTCTGGCGAACATGACGATGTTTAGAGTCATGCTGGAGGAGATGAGGAATGGTCCTGATGTTGGCCATGTTCCTCCGCCACCACCTCCACCGCCACCACCACCACCTCCGCCCAGTCTGCAGGATGACTCTCAGAGTCAGATGGGTGATGGCAGTCACCTTATGAGGGCCATGCAGACCGTTCCTGTTTTTGTTGAGGATCAAGATGAGATCGATCGCCGGCTGAATGCTTTTCGTAAGCATAAGCCACCTGCCTTTGATGGATCCTTTGATCTTGTTGCTGGGGCGCGTTGGCTACAGGCGTTGGACAAGATATTTCGGGTCATGTAGTGCACAGATCCGCAGAAGTTGATGTTCGCTACTTACATGCTGGAGGGCGATGCCCATGAGTGGTGGACAAACCTTTTTCATGTCTACGAGATGCAGGGTCATGTGATGACGTGGCTTTTGTTCGAGGATTTCTTCTTGGGTCAGTACTTTGCGTATGACGCTCAGGAGAAGCAGCAGGGAGAGTTTGACAGGTTGGTTCAGGGCTCGTTGTCTATTGATGAGTACCTGGCCAAGTTCATCCAGTTGGTGAAGTTTGCACACTTCAGGATGACGAGGCCTACTCCTACATTTCTGGCTGCTAAGTTCCGCAGGGGACTTAGTGAGGATATTGCTGGTTACCTAGCTGGTTCTGCTTCTAGAGACTTTGGGACACTGGTTCAGCAGTGTCAGGATATTGAAGATTTCTACAGCACGAGTAAGGCCAAGAAGGCCAAGGTTGCTGAGGCGACGAATGTTGCAGCTGGTAGTTCCACTTCTTGGCGAGACAGGAAGTTTGGGAACAATGGCAAGGGTAAACAGATGGCAGCTTGGCAGGCGCCGAATCAGTTCAAGAGCACTTCTGCTCAGGGGAGTGCAGCGAAACCTCCTGCTCCCAGGTGTTCGGGATGCAGGAAGACTCATTTTGGGCCGTGCTCTACCGGCCAGTTGATTTGCTTTCAGTGTGGCAAGGAGGGCCACTTCTCCAGAGACTGTCCATCGGCGACGGCGAGGGCTACTGCAGTGCAGGCAGTGCCACTTCAGATGGTCCCCCTTCCACCTACTTCGGCACCGGCAGTGCCACCATCTTCTGGGAGAGTTTATACTCTGGATCGTCAGCAGTCGGATCGAGCTCCGAACCTTGTCAGAGGTACTGTTACGATTGGTACACCAGCTGTTGATGTTTTGTTTGACTCAGGGGCTACGCATTCTTTTGTTGCTACCCCGATTGCTGTGGGGCTTGAGTTGCCCATGTCTGTGCTTTCTCCACCGCTGCGGGTGACCACCGCCACCGGAGAAAGATGTGATGCTACCACTGTTCATCGCGATGTGGCGTTTCAGTGGGATGACCGTGAGTTCTCGGTAGATCTGATAGGATTGCCGATGGTCAACTTGGAGGTTATTCTGGGCATGGATTGGCTATCCAGAAATTGTGTGATGATTGACTGTTGTGCCAAGCGTGTAGTGTTGTCTACGTGTGATTGCACAGCCAGTTCCTCGTCGTACATTTCGTTGCTGCAGGCTAGGAGAGCCTTGAGAGCAGGGGCATTTGGATATGTCATGTTGGGAGGTTTGGTGAGTGGGACACAGGAGGATATCACTGGCATTCCTGTGGTGAGGGAGTTCCTCGAGGTGTTTCGTGAGGAGATTCCTGAGTTTCCGCCCCAGAGGGAGATAGAGTTCTCCATAGATCTGTTGCCTGGTGTGGGGCCGATTTCTTTATCTCCATACCGGATGTCGCCACCGGAGTTGGCAGAGCCGAAGAAGCATATTGAGGATCTTTCAGCGAAAGATTTCATTAGACCGAGTGTGTCTCCTTGGGGTGCACCGGTTATTTTTGTGAAGAAGAATGACAGGACAATGCGATTGTGCACCGACTACAGGCAGCTGAACAAGATGACAATCAAGAACAAGTATCCTCTTTCTCGGATTGATGATCTGTTGGATCAGCTCAGGGGTGCTTGTGTGTATTCCAAGATTGATCTCCGGTCCGGATACCATCAGATTCGGGTGAAGCCGGAGGATGTCCCGAAGACCGCATTTCGCTCGAGATACGGTCATTTTGAGTACTTGGTGATTCCGTTTGGACTCACCAATGCACCTGCTGTGTTCATGGAATACATGAACAGGATTTTCCAGCCGTACCTGGATCAGTTTGTGATCGTCTTCATTGACGATATTTTGATTTACTCCAAGACGAAGGAGGAGCATGTGGAGCGTTTGAGAACTGTTCTGCAAGTGCTGAAGGAGAAGAAGCTGTATGCGAAGTCTTCCAAATGTGAGTTTTGGCTCAAGTCTGTGAAGTTCCTTGGGCATGTTATTTCTGCTGAAGGAGTTACAGTGGATCCGAACAAGATTGAGGCCGTGCTGGATTGGGAGAGGCCCAAGACAATTACGGAAGTGAGGAGCTTTCTGGGTTTGGCAGGTTACTATCAGAGGTTCATCAAGGGATTCTCCACCATGGTTTTGTCATTGACTCGCCTTACTCGGAAGGAGACTCCATTTGTGTGGATTCATGAGTGCGAGGTCTGTTTTCAGGAGTTGAAGGAGAGACTGACTACTGCACCTGTGTTGGTCCTTCCTGATCCTGCGCTTGAGATTGAGCTTTACACCGACGCCTCCGGGAAGGGGCTAGGTTGTGTGCTGATGCAGTTGGGCAAAGTGATTGCCTATGCTTCGAGGCAGTTGAAACCTCATGAGGAGAACTACCCTACTCATGACTTGGAATTGGCTGCTATTGTGTTTGCTTTCAAGATTTGGAGGCATTATCTTTTTGGTTTGAGGTTTGTGGTGTTTAGTGACCATAAGAGTTTGAAGTACCTGTTCGACCAGAAGGAGTTGAACATGAGGCAGAGGAGATTGATGGAGTTCATAAAGGACTACGACTTCGAGCTGAGGTATCATCCTGGCAAGGCCAATGTGGTAGCTGATTCTTTGAGTCGGAAATCCAGTAGCTCATCCAGTTTGTTACTTGGTAACTTTGATGTGGTTGAGAAGTTCCGAAACTTGGCAGTGACCGCTCCGTGTGAGAGTGTACTTCTCGAGATGGAAGCAGCAGACGTTGTGAACGAGCTGCTAGAAAAGATCAAAGAGGCACAAGTTCAGAGAGAGTGTTTGGATTATGTGAAGAACCAAGACTGTGTATCTTGGAATGATGATGGATTGCTTTTGTTTTAGCAGAGGATTGTAGTTCCTCGAGGTCCGTTGACAGAAGAGGTTATGGCAGAAGGCCATAAGGGTCAGTTTTCTATCCACCCGGGTGCTACTAAGATGTATCATGACCTGAAGAAGAACTTCTGGTGGCCGGGCATGAAGAAAGATGTTGCTATCTTTGTGTCCAAATGTTTGGTTTACCAGAAGGTGAAGATTGAACATCAGAGACCGTCTGGAGAACTTCAACCTCTTGAAGTACCACAGTGGAAGTGAGAAGGTATTTCTATGGATTTCGTGGTGGGTTGGCAGAAGACTCAGGCGGGTTGTGACTCTATTTGGGTCATCGTGGACAGACTGACGAAGTCTACCCATTTTCTTCCAGTGAAGGTGAGCTTCACTACAGAGCAGTTGGCCAAGCTTTATGTTCGCGAGATTGTGAGGCTTCACGGGGTGCCCGAGAGTATCATCAGTCATAGGGACCCGAAGTTCACATCTCGGTTCTGGGAGGCGCTGCAGGAGGCTTTTGGTACGCAGTTGAGATTGAGTACCGCCTATCACCCTTAGACTGATGGACAGACTGAGGGGACCATCCAGACCTTGGAGGACATGTTGCGAGTTTGCACGTTGGAGCAGGGCTCGGCATGGGAAAGGTACCTTCCGTTGGTTGAATTTTCTTTTAACAACAGCTTTCATGCTAGCCTGGGCATGGCGCCCTACGAAGCACTGTATGGTAGGAGGTGTCAGACTCCTACTTGTTGGTCTGAGGTTGGGGACAAGGAACTTTTTGGCTTGGACTTTGTCCAAGATACCACCTTGCAGATCCAGATGATCCGTGAAAAGTTGAAGCAGGCGCAGAATCGCCAGAAGAGCTACTATGATGTCAAGCATCGTCCACTGGAGTTCAGTGAGGGTGAGCACGTGTTTGTGAGACTTTCACCTGTCACCGGTGTTGGTCGGGCACTCGGAGTGAAGAAGCTGAGCCCGCGTTATATTGGGTCATACCAGATCCTTGGTAGAGTAGGACCTGTTGCTTACCGGCTTGCCTTGCCTCCGAACCTGGCTAACATCCACGACGTGTTTCACGTGTCTCAACTTCGGAAGTATATAGCAGATCCATCGCACGTGGTGCAACCGGATGATGTGGAGGTTCAGAAGAACCTAAAGACTCCCGTCGGGCCACTAAAGATTCTCGATCGTGGCGAGAAGCAGCAGAGGAGCAAGATCATTCCGATGGTCAAAGTGCAGTGGACCGGAAGAACTCTCGAGGAGTGTACTTGGGAGCGTGAGGACGAGCTTCTCCGGCAGTACGCCGAGTTTCGACCAGGTATGTTTCTGATTTTGAGGTCAAAATCCTAAAAAGGTGGGGTGAATGTAAGAACCTGCACCGTTAATTAAGGTATTTAATTAATAAATTATGTGAAAATAGGAAATGATTCCATAATTGACCCTAATAATTATAAATAGGCTTTAATAATTATGGTAAGTGATTAAGAATGCTGAAAGTCGCTTTTCGGAAGAAAAGTGCAGATACCGGTTCTGCTAGTCGGTATAAATGCGTACCAAAAAAGTATCCCGGAAAATTAAAGTAAGTGCATGATAATTACTAGAATGTTATGTAGGACTTGTAAATCGAGTTTCAAGTCCAAATAATGAGAACTGGTGCCAGAAACTGATACTGGCTATGAAAAGCGCGTACCGAAAAGGTGCTCGGAAAAATATAATAAAAATATGATAATTCTTGGAAAAATGTGTAGTTTCATGTTCCAAAGTTTGGGATTAAAATGATAAGCGTAGCAATTTAAGCTAATACTGCGTGTTTTAATGAGTTTTGGCTATATATACTATGTCTAAGGGCACATTGCCCTAGATACCTAAATTTTGAACGTGGCTTTTCTTGGAGGCTGACCATAATAGTGTTCTTAGGCTTCCTTCTCCATTTCTTGATCAAGTAATCACCTTTGATGCTTGTTTTTCCATTTAAACACTTGGTGAGGGTGAGGGTTGGCCTTGGGACTGCATTGTTGGCCTTTTTCTGAGTTAGAGAACCTGTGTGAGGGAGTTTGAACTGCTGAGTTTTGTGTTTGAAGGGTGGGAGTCTCATTCTTGGCATTTTGATCTTCAAAGTGTCACCTTTGTGAAGAAAAACCTATTCTTGATGGTGTCATTTTCATGCAGCATGTTGAGTCAGCTTTGAGTGGCTGTTGTGAGCTCCAAGAGCATCTGCCTCCTCTGTTTTTGAGTTGTGGTATGATCACCAACCTTTAACTTGAGTTTTAATGCTTAAAAATGGAAGCTTGATGCATGTTAAGGCTAAAAGATGATAACTTGTTGTTGGGTAAGGCTTAACACACCTAGAAATGCATGTTTAAGTGTTTAAAATCGGTAAAAACCCAACCTTGGAAGGATATCTTCACGAAATGCAGTTTCTGCATTCTGTCGTGAAATATCCGGATATCTTCCCGAGAAATATCCGGATATGTGATATCCGGATATGGGAATCTGGACATCCGGATATTAGATATTCGGATATGGGAATCTGGATATCCGGATATTGGATATCCGGATATGTATAGTGAATTATCCGGATATCGCATATCTGGATATGGTCCCGAGGAATATCCGGATATTTTGGGATTTCGTAGAACAGTAGCTCTGCTGTGTGTTCAATAGGCTATTGGGGGTTTGTGGACCCTAGATTGATGAAGTTGAACTTCTGTAATTAATGGACTAAGTCAGAATCATGTAATTAAGGGCTTGTGGCTTTGTTGGAAGCCTTAGGATGTAAATCGTTAAAGGAGAACGTAGTCTTTAGGTTAATGCTTTTAAGTTATGTATGTTGATACACTTGCTGGTCCTAAATTAGATTGTGATCTGCTGTGTGTTGGACTTGAGCTGTGAGGACTCTTGGCTTTGGATAATGAGCTTGCAAGGTAAGCTTTCGTGTCCTCGGTTTAGCCATGTTGTGGTTCCACCATGTCCCGTGGGGGTATGGTTATATGCATGCTGTGTTACATGCTTTTGATGTTTTGGAAATACTATTGAGCTGTTATATGCTACTGCCTTTATGATATGCATGTGGTGTTCCACCTATACGGTAAGCCTGAGTATGTGGTACATACAAGATGGTGAGACTGTGGGTGAGGTGCAAGCGGTGTTCCTTGTACTACGTGTGGGTAATAGACATATTCCTGCATTTCTCTGGCCAGTAGAATAGTGATTACACACATGCCATAGATATCTGTTGCACTACATAGTTTTGGAACTGATAATGATATAAATGCTTTTAGAACTTATATTGCACGTGTAAGTGAGCTTGGGGTGGAAGATCCTTGAGGACCCATTGTCTTACTGAGATTTCTTGTTTAGAGATCTCACCCCACGTTTGGGGAATGCTTATTTCAGGTTCAGGTAATGTTGAGACCTCAGGCGGTAGGAGGCCGGAGCTGAGTTAGATTTGCTGTTATATTATGCTGACATGTTGGATGCTGGATATGCATGCTGCTTTATGTTTTTAGTTCGTGTTATGATTATGATTATCTTGTTGAGACGCATTTGATTTGGTGAGCATGAGGATTGTCCATGACACATAGACTTGTTTATGTCTTGTTTTATTTAGAGTTATAATAATGTATCGGGATATTGTCCGGACTACGAGTTGTAGATCCATGATTTTAGATACACACTTTATTTATATATTGAGGTATTTCAGTAGATGTCTTATTGCAATTTACATACAGGCGATATTTTATGAAATTGATTAAGTAATCAAGATGGTAATTGATAATGACGTCATAATTGAAGAGAAAAAGAATATTCCGCATTTTTAATTAAGCACCGCTTAATACGATGTAATGATAACACTACCGGATATATTCGGGGTGTTACAAAAGTGGGCTGGGCTAGGCCGAGCTTTGCCCCGAAAAGTCCAAGTCTACGTCAAAAAATTTCAATTTGGCCCGGCCCAAGCCTAGTATGAGTCTAACTGTTAGCCTGGTTTGGCCTGTTTATGAAAAAAAACAAATAGTCTGGCTTGGCCCGTTAGCCTGTTAATTTTTAACTTCCAAACAGAACCATGAATCAACTTTACAAAGTACTCAAATTCTGTTGCTACACCAAAAATCATAATTTCAACGTCCAAACAGAATCATGAATGATAACAAAACTAATACAATATGCATTTAAGTCATTTTCAAAAGCAAAATGCTCAAATTAAATAACATATATTTCATCAGATCCAACAAACAAATCCATACTATGTAAATTAAAATAACTACCTGAATCCAACAAACACATCATGATGCTTGTAGTAAGTATAACCTCTGCCAAAAATCTTTTAATATATTCATATACACAATCTAACATGTTGTGATGCTGGTTCCTCCTACATAAGAAATAAAGTAAGATTTCTATTAGAATATAATCGAATATGATTAAGTTATAAAAATTGCAATTGATTAAATTTATATCTTTTTTTTTCTTCAAGACATACTTACTCTATTTTATTTTATTTTATTTAAAATAAATAGTACAATATAGGCCGGCTTGTAGGCTTATAGGCCCGGCCTTTTGAAAGTGGGCCTACGGTCTTTTTATTAAACATGTCTTTTTAAGGCCCGAGCCCGGCCTATTATACAAAATATACTAGGTCAGATCTAGCCTGATGTAGGCTGAGCCGTAGGCCCCTGTAGGTCGGCCCGACCCAGTTTCACCCCTAGTGACCATATAGTTGGGTATTAGTCTTTTGAGTCCTCTTAGAGAATGTGTCATGTATTTATTCTCCTAATTCTTCTTCAGCCTCTTAATAGCAACACAAATGCATTGAACAAAACTATATGTACATGCAAGAAGAGTTCGAAATTATAATTCATGCCAAATAATTTTCAAATTTTAAAAATAATTTGTAAGGGATAATTCACGTTGACTAAATGAAGAAATTTCATCTTAAAGATTCATAGAACCGAAATGCATGAAAATTCAAATCTCAAATCACTCCAAACACCCATGCCTCAATCAATCCAAAGAATATTTAGCAATTAATGATGACAAAGAATGCATGATCCATGAGAGCATAATCATATTACCCCTCTCCAATGTGGGGGTAATTGCATGAGAAAATGAATTGGTCTAAATCAAGGAACTTCTCATTGTATAGAAGGAAATAGTATTTATTTATGGCAAGAGTTGTCTCATGTATATATATGATAAATAGATATAATTTAAGAATTAAATAAATATATAAAGTTAGAAATCAGTCACTTTCATTTTTTTATCTATTAAATTTACGTTTCATGTTTTTCCAACAAAAACAGAATATAAAAGAGGACAAGATATAAATAAGGATTTTTATCACTGTTGTAGCAACAATTTAAGATCTCCAGGGAAGAATAGGTAGACGAGGAGAAGAAAGGGAATGTGAGGAGAGAGAGAATAAGGAGAGAGAAGGTGAATCAACTTCTGCTTACTATTACCCTAAATCAAAGTCATCATATAGTGCCCTATTACTAATGGGCCACCAATCCAAAATAAGACTACCGTAATTCAAAAGTTATAAAATGACATAATAAAGCTGATAGTTACTAGAACCCCATATCCTCAACTAGTCTCATAGTCTTTTAAATAGGTGAGCTGCTTGCGGGCCCGTTTAGCCTTCTCCTCTAAAGCTTGAATTGGGCTTACCTCCAAACATGCATCCGTTACAATCCCCTGTTCTTTAAAATTTTCCTCGTCCTCGAGGATGTGAGCTGCTTGCGGTCCAATAGGAAGCGAGTGATGGTGAAGCGGTCCAATGATATTGTGGGAACGGATGGGTAAGTCATTTAAAGTGGTGATGGGATGTATCTGGCACGGCTGTGGTGGGGACACGCAAAAGTTGTCTTGGGAAGAAGGATTAGGCAGAGGGGCATTTATTGGGGGGTTGGTAGCTGAGGGGGTGGTGAGAGCGTTGGGTTTAATCAGGCTTTGGTCTGCAGTTTGGATGTGTGTCTGTATAGTCTGTGGTTCTAGAGAGGGAGTAGGATTCTGAAGTGTGATGAAATCCCTCACCATACCCGAAACTTCCTTCAAGCCACTTGAGTCATTGTTTTCCAAGTGTGCTGGGTTAGCTTGAGTGCCTGCTGTAAAAATCCAGTCCTCATCTTCCCACGTGCTGTCTGCCGGTGGTAACCCTTGCCACTGAACGAGGACTTGGTTGACCCTTGTTCCTTTCTGCCATATTTCCCAGTTACCTACAACTGCTGCTGGGGTATGAGCCAATGGCATATCCCGGGAGGACTCAGGCAAGGCATGGATCTGATACTTCCGGTCAGATTTGAAGGGTCTCAAAAGCGAGACATGGAAAACAGGGTGAATCCGAGCCAAAGGTGGTAACTTTAGACGGTAAGCCACCGGACCCAGACGTTCAACTACCTCAAATGGTCCATAAAATCGTAAGGCGAGTTTTTGGGAGGAACGGCGGTGCACGGATAGCTGACGATAAGGCTGGAGTCGGAGTAAGACTTGTTCCCCAATGGTAAAAATTCTGTCTTTTCTCTTCTTATCGGCTTGAGTTTTCATATGCGTTTGGGCACTGAGCAAATTTTCTTTGACTGTTGCGAGGACGGACGCTCGTGAAGACAAGACGTCATCTACCGCCTCGTTGGAAGAAGAGCCCAAAGTGTAGGATAAGAGGTTTGGTGGTGGTCGTCCAAACGTTATCTCATATGGAGTCATGCCCGTTGAACTATTGAAAGCTGTATTGTGGTGATACTCTGCCCAAGCCAGATATCGTGACCAAGAAGAGGGATGGTCAAAGGTAAATGCTCTTAAAAACTGTTCTACACATCTATTCACTCTTTCAGTTTGACCATCCGATTGAGGATGATAGGCTGAACTGAAACGCAATGTGGTTCCTTGCAGGGTAAAGAGTGTAGTCCAGAATTTACTGAGAAACAGAGGATCACGATCCGAAATAATAGACCGTGGCAGACCATGTATTTTCCCCACTGTGTCCCAAAACACCTGAGCGATTTTCGTAGCTGTGTATCGGAGGGGCAAAGCTGCAAAGTGTGCTCCTTTGGACAACCTATCCACAATGACCAAAATTGCTGTAAAGCCGTGTGAGGGTGGTAGGTGAGTAATAAAATCCATACTCAAATCAGTCCAGGTCTCTTCTGGTGGTTTGATGGGTGTTAACAAACCGTATGGAGAAGAATGGTTGGGAGGTTTGATTTTTTGACAGATTTCACAGTTGGCCACATACTGCCGTATTGTTTTTCTCATTCCCTTCCAGGTGAAACTTTGGGCAATCCTCTGCAGAGTACCAGTGAGGCCAGAATGACCCCCTTGTACTGAAGTATGGAGATCATGTAATAAATAAGGGATGATGGACGACGCAGATGGAAACACAATTCTATTGCGAAAGAACAACAACCCCTCTTTATTTTTCCAATGATTCCATTTTGCTGGCTCTGTTTGTAATTCTGTTAATATTGTAGCACAATATGGGTCTTGTTGTAATTCTTGTAGGAGTAGGGATTTGTAATCACTAATTGCGCCACTCAAAGCAGCCAGATGGGGTGTGTTTGAATCAGAAACCCCTTCTGGATGTCTGGATAAAGCATCGGCCACAATATTGGCTTTACCAGATTTGTATGTAATAGTGTAATCAAAGCCCAGTAGCTTTGACAGGAACGATTGTTGTTCCGGGGTTTGGATAACCTGATTCATAAGGTTATGCAAGCTTTTGTGATCTGTGCGGATGGTGAACGGTACTCCCAACAGGTACTGTCTCCATTTGGCTACTGCAGATGTGATTGCAAACATCTCACGTATGTATGTGGATTTGGTGCGCATAGAGGGT
This sequence comes from Gastrolobium bilobum, assembly GCF_033153095.1. NCBI lineage: Eukaryota > Viridiplantae > Streptophyta > Magnoliopsida > Fabales > Fabaceae > Gastrolobium > Gastrolobium bilobum. The sequence continues at coordinate 125,440 of NW_026899875.1, forward strand.
GCCAATTTCCTGCTATAGAACGCAATTGGGTGATTGTTTTGTAACAAAAATGCACCAACTCCAATTCCTGAAGCGTCTGTCTCCACAATAAAGGGTTCCTTAAAATTGGGCAATGCTAATATTGGCGTGTCTGTCATCGAAGCTTTGAGCTTGACAAAGGCATCTGATGCCGCTGATGACCAGCGGAACCCATCTTTTGTTAGGAGGTCTGTTAACGGTGCTGCAATGGAAGCATAATGTCGGATAAACCGACGATAATACCCGGAAAGGCCTAAGAAGGCTCTAACTTGAGTTGCAGATTGAGGAATAGGCCACTTCTGAATCGCTTGAGTTTTGCTGGGATCAGGTGCTACGCCTTCACCAGAAATAATGTGTCCTAAAAATTGAAGTGATGGTTGGGCAAACAGACATTTGGACAACTTTGCGAACAAAGAATTTTCCCTTAAAATTAGTAAGACCTGCTGTAAATGGTTAATGTGCTCCTGGAGACAGGAACTATAAACCAAAATATCATAAAAAAAAAATACTACAAATCTGCGTAGAAATTCAGAGAAGACCTGATTCATGGTAGCCTGAAAAGTCGATGGTGCATTTGACAATCCAAAGGGCATGACCAAAAATTTGTAGTGGCCGTGATGTGTGCGAAATGCTGGTTTATGTATGTCTGTAGGATGCATCTTAATTTGGTGATATCCTGAGCGTAGATCCAGCTTTGAGAAAATTGTGGCATCGTGTAATTCATCCATCAATTCATCAATTGTGGGAATTGGAAATTTATCACTCACAGTTACAGCATTTAGAGCACGATAATCAACACAGAAGCGCCAAGTCCCATCTTTTTTCTTGACCAATAGAACCGGGGAACTAAAAGCTGAGTGACTAGGACGAATTAACCCATTGTGCAACATCTCGGAAACCAATTTTTCTATTTCATTTTT
>NW_026899876.1:0-12174 GCF_033153095.1 Gastrolobium bilobum
ACGATACCCGCTTTAGTCCCTAACAAATAAAAAGGCTATTCGTGGTCCCTAAGAAATTCAAAATGGACTCATTTAGCTGAAACCGTGGTCCCTCACAAATTCAAAAAAGACCCACATTAGTCCCTCAAAAGGACTAAAATGGGTCCACTTTGAATTTCTTAGGGACCACGAATAGCCTTTTTATTTGTTAGGAACTAAAGTGGGAATCGTCAAATTTGCCGAGGACCGAAAATGATATTTACTCAATTTTGTATTTGTCAATTTCCAAACTCACAAAAGAATTATAATATTTGGTATGCTAGTAAGAAGGTAATTATTGGCTCCTAAGAGGCATGGAGATGGATGAGAATGAGCAGAGGTTGAATTATAGAATGAAGGCTTTCAGTCAAGACCAAAGGAACAATTTATAAATAAATTGCATATCGGATCAACTTATTCTTAGTATTATTCACGCAGTCTTGGATAGGGAAATGTTTGAAAAAGTTGTTTGTTGTAACATCTCGTTCTAGATCTGGTTTATTATCACCAACTATGATATTAAACGCAGTTACAATCACATATTTCAATTATAATTTACAAGTAAAATTTTTCTCTTTAAACTTCCTTTCTTTCTACTTTCTTAAATTATTAACATGTATAATTCATATAAGTAATTGTAACATCTAAATATCGCGCAATTAACTCATAAATGTTTAACATCATATACCCAGTAGCTCCCCTAAGCATACAAGGTGAAATCACCTAGAAATAAAATCCTGATGCTACTCGCTCAGCTGCTCGCTTCAGCGAGTGAGGCCAGCGAGCAACTCCCTTCCTCGCTGAGCAGCTCACTCAAGCGAGGAAGGCAACAAGCTAATTAATTTCAAACTCAAGAGCATCCTAGTAGCAGGGGGCTTGCTTGCTGGCAGAACACTCCAATGAGCGTGTCAGCGAGCAACCCCTGTTTTGAAAAGGGTCCTTGTTTCCTTACACTTTCTAGGGGTTTAGATCCCCATAGTTCTATGGTTACCAAATTGACCATACATATATATTCACATGTCAAAAGACATAACATCAATCATTTTATTAAATCTACACATGATTTCAATCCTTTCTTAGGCTTCAAGTAATCTCATAATATCTAACTTGTTTCCTAAGAAATATTTGTTTCTTTACACTTTGAGTCATGCATAATTGAATTTATCAAATTTCCTAGCCATATATTAGCATATGCTTCTTACCAACTTCTCATCATATGGTAATGGACTCTATGTCCTTCAATCTCTCAAATGTTACCAATAACAAATTAAACATACAACATAATTATAATCTCATCATTATAGTAATTTCATTCTTGACATCTATGAGTTTCCATTGACAATCATAATTAGTGCATCCTTATGCACAATGCCATAAGGCTCAAGCACCATTTCTCATCTACTCAAAACATAACCAACATAATGGAATCATAAATACATCATACATGTCCATTTCTTTACATCATCAATTTCCATTTCATAATTATATGGAAATATCAAAAATGCATAATTCATATGCATGAGCTCTCTCCTCTTAAACTACGTAATAAGAATCATCCAATAACACATTGCCTATCTCTAGGTCTTCAAATTACATAGACTTGCATGAGTTCTCAAAATATACATAATGTCATGTGGATACATCATAATGACCTAGTCTAAATGTCATCATACACACACACACACATACACAAACACACACACACACACACACACATATCAAATGTCCATATATTAAGAACTCCATATATTCAAAATATATCAAATGTCCACATATTAAGAACTTAGAGGCTTCTTGCCTACGGATGAGCTTTCACAATCAGTGGTAGTACCTGAAATGAAATCTCTAATAGTAGTGAGACGCGAATCTCAGTAAACTAATGGCCCTCGGAGGGTCACTCCGCTCTATAGTTCACTTACTGTATAGGGCAAACATAAACATAGCATTTTCATAATTATCTTTTTACATACATACATTTAACATTTACAAGGAACTCCCAAGAAACTTTTGATTCGTCCCTTAGGCGGCTACCCTCATGGAGGCCATAATGTCATACCCTTGGAGGGTCCCTTTCTGGTGTGGTCCTTTCATAAGCTCCTCTGTCTCATAGGCGGCTACCCTCATGGAGGTTTTAATACCATATCCATGGAAAGAACACACATACCAACTCAAGAGGGTCACACTACCATGCCCATGGAAGATAACAATCACATACGTCATATCATCATCATTCATTATATCAAACATTCATAAAATATTCTCATAATTCATTACTTTATCTCATCATTTCATAATGAAACTCTACATGCTTTCTACTGTATCATGCTACTACCATGCACAGATATCAAATAGCCACCACTCCAAAGGAGCATGGTGGAACTCATAAGGGGATTAACCCCAAGGATCCAAAGTTTACCTCTATGGCACTTCCAATCCAAGCTTTTTTCCTTGTAAGAGTCACAACCATAATTCACCTCACAAAGGAAACCTAAAGCACAAAGTGAGTTAGTGATCAACATATATGCCATTCATCATTATACAACACACAACATATGCTAGGGTATTGGCTATAATACTTAATAAACCTCAAGTTCATCATTCACTTACCTTTCTTTTAGAATCTCAAGAACCTTGGTCTTCCACCAATGAAGGTTCCAATAAGTTGTCCTCCACCTCAATATCCACTTGCTCCATACTACACAACCCAACATTTAAATCCATCAACAACATAACCATTTTCATCACATAAACCTCAAGGTCTCCAACATCACATTTATGTCATTTTTCCAAAATACACCAATCAACCATTTCTTTCACTTTCTTCTAACAAGAGACCATTTCATACATATTTAATACTTGAATCCATATTTCAAACATCCCCTAGCTACACATTTCATGCAAAATTCGTGGCATTATTCATACAAACCCTAGGTTTGTGCAAAATCCTTAAAAACATGTAATGGATAGAAAAATCTTACCATAAATCCTTATACTAAGATTGGAAGACACTTTCCCAAGCCTCAACGGTCTCCCATACCTTCTAAATAAAGGAAACCCAAAGTCTTGTCCAACTTTTCAAGGTGCAAAGCTCCCTCCACAAGCCACCAATTTTGAAAATGGAAGTGGGATGATGACGAGGGAAGGATTCTAGGGCATTTCTATGTTTACACTATATGATTTCATTGTCTCTTGGAAATGAGTTTCAAACTCTCCTTTGCCCTTTATCATGGTGGTCTTCGATATATGGGTGTAGGGTTGGCAAAACGGGCCAACCCGGCTCGACCCGGCCCAACCCGCATTCAACCCTAAAAAAATGGGTCGAGTCGGGTTGGCTCGAAAAAAAAAACGAGCCAGAAAACCCAACCCGGCTCGACCCGAGCCGGGTTAGGGTTGGCTCGCGGGTTGGCTCGATAATCAGCTCGTGGGTTGGCTCGGAAAAAAGCTCACGGGTTGGCTCAAAAAAAGCTCACGAGTTAGCTCGAAATGGTGCCAGTGAGTTGGCTCGCGGGTTGGTTAGCTCGAAATATTGGCTCGCGGGTTGACTCGCGAGTTGGCTCAAAAATTTTAATTTTTATCCTGTATATAATTATCAAATTATCAACACTGCCAAAACTATTGATTGCCTAATGGATAATGGTGTAAATACAGTAACTAATAAAACATAACCAATAAATTAAGAAATCCCAACATAGCAGTAGACAAACACATTACAAAATAAAAATTGTCCTATGAGTTCCCATGACCAATACAGTACAATAACAAAATATAAACATCCAAAAGTACACCATCATCATTAGATCATCTAAAAAGTTTCATGACCATTAGATCCCCGTGAAGAAGCTAATATATGGGAAATACCATCCTCATCATCATCATCATCTACAAAACACAAACCATAAAATGTAAATAATCAATTAAGGTTACAATGACAAATGAAAAATGAAATTTTAATTGCAGAGAGAATAAATAAATTACCATTGGCAACAAAACCAGCCAACCAATTGCGGGTACATATCAAAGCTTCAACATTCTTTGACAACAACTTATTTCTATATTTGTTAAGCACACGTGATCCAATGCTAAAAGCAGATTCAGATGCCACAGTGGTAATAGGAATGCTTAACAAGTCACGAGCCATTAATGATAGACTCGGAAAACGACAACTATTATCTTTCCACCATTGCAATGCATCTAAACTATTCCAGCTGTCAATAACCATTACAGGCGGCTCCTCTAAATAAACATCAAGTTCAGATTTTCCAGCATTTATTGCTTGGTGTTGAGTGTGCAAGGTCAATTCCTATCATATTTGAGAAGTGCAAAAACATAATAATTTAAGTAAGTAAGTACATGCATAAATAAAGGCGTGAAAATGAATATGATATAACATAATTAAAGCTTTTTGCTAAACATGAACTTACATCCAATATCTCATCATCCCATCCTCTCGATTCCATTGACCCTTGACTTGAAGAGTGGGTGTTATCTTGACTTTGATCAATGGTAGTTGATGAATTAATTTTTACATAATTCTCAAAGAGCTTATACACGTTTGCCTTTATATTTTCCATCTTGTCATCATGTGTGTAAGCATCAATCTTTCTATGACAAAAAGATAATGTAGTAAACTTAATGCGAGGATCAAGAACAGCTCCTAGTGAAAGCACATCACTATAATCTTCCCAATATTTTTGAAACTTATCCATCATCTTATTAGCCATGCTACTTACAACCACATCTTCATCATTACTCATACGAATGAGAACCCGCTGAATTTTCCAAACTTGTAGAAAATACAAGTTAGAAGTAGGATAAGAAGTGCCAGACATCAAATTAGTGATCTCACAAAATGGATGCAAGAACCGACAAAGAATTTCCAACCTATTCCACTCTTCTTCTGAAGGATAATACTTGTAATTTCTATCACTCAATTGGAGAATTGCTAACTCACGCCTGAATTTGAGAGCACGATTAAGCATTTCATAAGTGGAATTCCATCTAGTGGGTACATCTGCTATCAATGCAGTTACAGTTTTCTCACCACCAACTTGTTCAATGCACTCCTTAAATTTGATCATTCTTGATTCTGTGCCTTTTATATATTTAACACTCTCTCTAATCCGAGTCAAGGCATCATTTGCAACTTTTACTCCATCTTGAACAATCAAATTCAATATGTGTGCAGAACAACGCACATGAAAAAATTTCCCATCACATAACAACAATTTTTGCATATTCAATTGGCTTCTCAAACCACCAACCATAGAGTCATTTGCAGATGCATTGTCCAAAGTAATGGTAAAAATCTTCTTCTCTATGCCCCATTCCTTTAACAAACCAAGTATTTTATGAGTCAATTCAAATCCAGTATGAGGAGGAGGCATATGACGGAAGGCAATAATTTTACTATTCAGCTTCCAATTGACATCAATGAAATGGGCAGTTAAGCAAACATAACCCTCAGTATTACAAGATGTCCACAAATCTGAAGTTAAGCATATCCTACTTTGAATGCTACCAAACATCTTTTTCAGCTTCAGCTTGTCTCTCATGTGCAAATTTAAAACATCTTGTTTAAGAGTATTTCTAGAAATGCCAGTCCAATCTGGATTCAAGTAATTATGGAAACGCCTGAACTTTCTATACTCAGCAAAGTTAAAAGGTTGGTCATGTTCAATAACAGCTTCAGCATACATCTCACGTGCTACCTTCATATCTATTTTTATAGCCTTCATTTTACCTTGCATGTCCAATATGACTTGACCAATATCTTCATGTTTAATTTGTGTGCATTTATCAATGTGACGGTTTAAAGTAGACGTACCACAAGTCTTACTGTCAATCTTGTACTCTGTCTTGCAACCATTGCATCTTGCCTTTTCATTCCCTTTTTCTCCTATTATTGTGAAATGTTTCCAGCAACGAGCTTGCCTTTTCCTAGCCTTTTTAAAAGCAGGTCCTTCTTCAACTTCTTCCAATTCATCACTTTCTGCATCAACATCATTGCCTTCTTCAAGCATCGCCAAGCTTTCCCTACATCAAAGTTAAATATAAAATTACTATAGCGTGGAAAAGATAATTTAAACTAAAACAGATTTTAAAAAAATTGAAGAATATTAACCTATTTGAATCAGCCATTTCAGAGACTTGAAGTCGAAGATAAGTAAAGGGCAGGATCAATAATGATCTGTCTTCCTCTTTGGTTCCTGACCATATAAACAACTCATCAGCATTGATACAATCCAAGTAGTAGAGAGGGATTTCGGTCACAACAATACCTAATTACAGATCATACAACAGTTAGATTATAGCTAACAACCATATGACAACCATAAGTATCAAGTGACAAAGTCACAACTAGAATATCTAAAATCTTGTCTGAATTAAAGTTCTTCCATATAGACTTTTAAAGCATCAGGTTTGAGCACTTAATGGTATGCAGGGTTGGTGTATAATTGGTCAGCAATTCAAAATATATTTAGTAGTCTAAGCATTTATTTATGAACCAACAAAACGGGTTATGCAGACTGCAGAGCATAATGCATCACAGATCACTAGTACACGATCAATTTAGCCTTTCTTATGCACAAAATTAATTTCTAGGACAGTAGCTACAACATACACAATGGAGAAATGGAATGACATGTCTTAAAACAGAAAATGAATTATTAGGACAGTTGCAACACCATATAAATTAGAGCACTGATAGGTTTATTCCATAATTAAAACAGTAAGGATTTGGGCAAAAAGGATAGCCATAAAACCAAACTTGATAGCTCTTGATTTGACAACAAAATTTGACAACAAAATATTTTCCTTAAAATATAAACATGACCAGTCAATCATAAAAATCAAAGAAAACATCTAACACAATAAAACTTCATTAATTGCAGTATTACTACAGGATTCTATTTAACATTGCTAAGGGTTATATTTCTTTTGATGACATTTGGAAGGTACGCATTGCTAAAGATCCACTGATCCGTTTATGGAATTGCCTTCTGCAATCCATGTCAAGCGCATTGCTAAAGATCCTACTGACCGTAAGCTCTTTCTCATTCTCTACTAATTTAATTTGCTGAACCCACTACCTAATTCTAATTCTAATGCTATTCATCCATTTCTCAGAGACTGGTGAATCTCTGCTTGTCATTAAGGGGCCCCAGGGAAGAATAAATAGAGCTATTTGGGGACCCCTCAACAAATCTATTATTAGTGCCGGAGAAGATGCTATTATTCGTATCTGGGATTCTGAGGTCACTTCCATTCTTCATTCTTCTTTCTTTTATTAGCTTTCCAATTTCCTAACAGTGATAACAAAGTTAGTTTATTCTCTTTCACTTGTACGCAGACCGGAAAACTACTTAAAGAGTCAGATAAGGAATCTGGCCACAAAAAGACAATAACATCACTTGCAAAATCTGCAGATGGTTCACATTTCCTTACTGGCTCCCTTGATAAGTCTGCTAGGGTATTAATGATCAGCGTTTTAATTCTTTACTTTTTCTCTTTCTGTTAGTGCTCATCATAAATATTGTCTCCATAACTTCACCTGATTTTATTTTCGCCTAACCAGTTTTTTTTTTTTTTTGACAACGTCTTTTGGCTGTTAACTAGCTTTGGGATACCAGAACCTTAACTCTTATCAAGACATTCAACAAAAGACCCTAAAATGCAGAAAAGCATACATCTTGATCTGAGATCTCTGATTTTATCACCCCCAAAAGAAAGAAAAAAAGGAAGATTTAAAGGTTAAGACTAAGAAGAAAAAAGAGAATACCTGAGTGAAAACACAGAGGTGGCTGTCGGTGGAGAGGAGGAGCACGGTGGCTGACTGGCTGCCAAGATCTGGAATAAAAATGGAAAAAAAAATTAATAAAATGCAAGACCAGTGAAACAAGAAGAAAGGGGAAAAAAAAACCTTCAAGTTGCGGAAGAGAGGATGTCGTCGCCCGCCGTCGGTGTGGGTGGGGTGGGGTGGGGGACCTGGGTGGGGTGGGGTGACTGCTGCTGGTAGTGACTAGGGAGCGGTGAGTGAGAGTGAGAGTGTCTGATGATGAGTGTGACTCGTGCGTGTGACTCATGCGTGTGACTGTTTTTTATTGTATTTTATTAAAAAAAAAAATAGTAACCCGCGAGCTGGCTCGTTCAACCCGCGAGCTGGCTCGTTTGAGCTCGGGTTGGCTCGGGTCGAGCTAAATCGAGCTGACAGCTCATTTTTGCCAACCCAACCCGGCTCGTTTTGTGCGGGTTACGAGCCAACCCGACGGGCTGGCTCATTTTTGCCACCCCTATATGGGTGTGATAAATGAGTTTGCGAGAGAGAGACCGAACTTAATGAATTTTTGATTTTTCGCGAATGCTCGTTGGGAAACTCGCATCAGCGAGCAACAATCGCGAGCTAAAACAAAGCTCGCTGAGTAGCTCACTTCAGGGAGTAGAGGGCTGTTAACTGTTTTAATTTTTTCTTTCGTTTCCTTTACTCTAGCCGACACTTAGCATGTATTAATGTGTGTTTTCTCTCATAGTTCTTGTAAATTATCTTCACAAGTTTTAGGCAAATTTCTGTATTTAACCTAAAACTCTTTGTATTGTTGTTTTTATCTGTCATTCTAATTCTTTTATATTCTATAAAATCCTTAATTATTCTGATTACTAGGTTGGGATATTATATTTGTGCAATAAAGACAAAAAACTTGGGGAATTCTCCAAAATATTTTCAAAAGAGTTAGCAAAGTAAAGACGATACTCCATAAAGAATTGAGTTTGAATCCTTACGCAGTTATTTTACATGAGCATTGGAGAGGTTATGATCAATCAAATGAAGCGGTATAGTGAGATTTTAGAAGATGTTCATGTGGTGAAGAAAATCACAAGTTCTTTTAACTCGAAATGTATCGTCTTGCTATGGCTATTAAATAAATATAAAATTTAGAGACCAATTCCGTTTATAAACTACAAGGATTTCTGTAAGCTTAAAAAAAGATTGAAGAAGAAAGAACCTTTAGTTCAAACACCGTAAGTAAATGTCTCTTTGAGAAACAAAGAGCATGAACAAGCTAGTTCACAGGGAAGAGGAAAAGGCTATAGACAAAGCATCCAAGAGGTTAAGGTTGTAAGTCAAAATTGGCTGCACAAAGGTCCCACCTTGATGCGCCTACATGAGGGTAAAAACAAAAAAATGGTCTTTGATGCGGAAGCATAGACAATCTATGCGCCTCATATTTTAGGATCTTCCAGTTAAACATGTAGGGTTTAAAATTCATACATTTTTCAGTTGAAGGTGTCAAAGTGGATGACTCCCTCTAACAGTAATCCACACGGCTACCTCTTGGTTGCTTCTGAGAAACGCTTTCTCCCTGAACCCTCCCTTTCCTTGGAAGCTCGCTAGGCTGCGGCAAGGTGGAGGCTTTCAAGTGTTTTTGTTTATTTTTCTCAAGACTGTAATGTTGTCTTGAGGTTAGGTGAGAGGACCAATAATGGAGGAAGAGAGATGAAGAGAAAGAGGGGCGGCCAAAAATTAGGATTTTAGTCCAGAGAGGCGCTGTATATCTTGATCTGAAGAAAAAGACGTTACTTTAACGTGGTTCAGCAAATCCCTTAATCAGCATTAAGAGATGGACGTTACAATAACGTTTCCTCATCAAATCCCTTAATCAGCATTAAGAGATGGACGTTACATTAACGTTTCCTCATCAAATCCCTTAATCAGCATTAAGAGACAGACGTTACATTAAATATAATTTTATTTAAATTCATAATTCAAATAAAATAGAAATAATAAATCTCTATCTAATCATATTAGATACAGATAAGAATAATTCAAAACTATCCTTAATTACCTAACCTCTTGAATTTAAATAAAATTAAATTCGATTTTATCCTAGCCTGCAATTTAAATTTGAATTCAAATTCGAAAGTCGAAAATTCAAAATTCAAATTCAAATTTTGAATTGCGCCAAAAACTTATTTTGGCCAAGTCAACTATTTGACTTGCTAGGATTCATGGCTCAATACCGTATTGGGCCTACTAACACATTTGGGCTTATTAATAGAAAAATTAATCTTTCACTAATAGTCCAAAGGCGCATGATGATATTGGACTTGGAGTTCAACTCCAACCCAATTACACCTATAGTCTTGAAAAACCCAATAACACTTATTGGTCCAAACTTGCTAAATGTAAGCAATCAAGAATAACCTTAGTGTGTGACCTATTAGGCTCAATTAGTCACTGACATAAATTAACTTGAACCAATTAAACTCTTTTAACAGGCCCAATTTATCTAATGACCACATAAGACACTAGCAATGCTCTGCATCCCCAGAACTAATTGAGTTGATCAAGTGATCTACCTTTCTAATTTCGATACCGTGCCGGCATCATCCCTCACAACGTCATTCACATTTAGTCGAGAGCAAGGATAGAGTATCATCTCTCTTTATTGACTAAATATAATATTTCACAGGAACTAGGAATCTTCTTCCATTGACACTAAGATAGATCATGACTCTTCATGATCTCTTACTATGCATAGATTCCCCAGTCAACTAGAAGTCATCCAAGCCCTACCGGTCTTGTGAATGACTAATCCCTTATAGGGGATTGTGAAGTCCTTTCGGCATGTTCATCTATACTCATGTATTCGAGTCATACCCAAGAGTACACTGTTCTCCCCATTTTTCAGGCGGATAAAGTTGTACAGTCAAAGTATAACTCTAGGACATAGTATTCAATGACATCCTTAAGTCTAGGACGACCTGCACTACCAAACGATGAGAGACTTTACAAATCCAATGATACTCTCTATAATGAATCCTTGTGGAGTCTCTCGGTGGGTCAGTTCAGTGCTATCTGTTCTCTAACAGATCCACCCACGACATCACCTAAAGCATCACCATGCCTGCATTCCATGAGGTTCCTACCTCGTATCTTTATACAACTAAATGACGTCGTACTAGTCTTATTAAGATCACCATTACCCTTTCTTGGTGATTCAAGACCAGGAACAGTTTTTATATAATAGACATACAGTGTCCTCGAGTCCTCATGATCATGATCTCTATCATAGATCCCTGAGTGAACACCTGTTCTATTCTTAGGGTCTTTATCTTTATTCACATATTAACAATAAAATATTGGCGAGACATAAATATGATAAAGATAAAGTTTGCTCAAATTTATAAATCATGAAATACCACTTCGAAAAAGGTGTTCATCTGATAAAACAGATTGTCTCTTGGACACCTATATACTAACAAAGTTTGTAGAGTAATAAGAGATGAAAAGAACATTGAATAAATATGTATATTGAATTGATACACGAGTGTACAATATATAGAAATCCTAATAAGCTTAGCTCAGACCTAACCCAAATCCTAGTGAAAAAAGGAAACAAATATTTACAAATAATACAGGTAATATTTTCAACACTCCTTCTCAAGTTGGAGCTAATCATAAGCACTAAGCTTGTTACATATATACTCTATTCGAGGACCCCTAAAAGACTTAGTAAATACATCTACTAATTGATCATTAGAGGGTACAAAATTGGTCCTAATTTTACTAGCGAGGACCTTCTCTCGAACGAAGTGATAATTTATCTCAATATGTTTGGTTCTTTCATGAAACACTAGATTAGAAGAAATATGCAGTGCTACTTGGTTATCACAAATGAGAGTTGCTAGTCTAGTGTCTCCAAAAAACTTGAGCTCTCTAAGAAGTTGCTTAAGCCAAATGAGGTCACAAGAAGCAGTAGCCATGGAGCGATGCTCTGCTTCAGTACTTGATCTGACAACTACATTTTTCTTCTTACTTTTCTAGGAAACCAAGTTGCCTCTAATGAAGACACAATATCCAATAGTAGATCTCCTATCAATAGGACACCCGGCCCAATCAGCATCAAAGTATTTGATACCTTTAGCATGACCATTATCTTCATATTCAAGGCATTTTCCTAGAGATGCCTTGATATACTTGAAGATACGAATAAGAGCATTCCAGTGTTCTTGACATGGAGAATTCAGAAACTGACTTACCACACTAACTGCAAATGAATTGTCAGGTCGAGTAACTGTGAGGTAGTTCCGTTTTCCAACTAATCTTCTATAACTTTCAGGATCTGAAAAAGGCTCCCCTAATTTAGTATAAACTTG